>NW_015666177.1:210104-210359 GCF_001515625.1 Sinocyclocheilus rhinocerous
TGACTAAGACAACCAATCAGAACATGACACAATGAACAAGAGAACCAATGGCATGAATACATGAGGGCAAGGGAAGCATGACACAAACAGGGACCATGAAACAATTACAAAATAAAAGACATAAAAACATGAACAAGAAACAAAACCCAAACCCCACATTACATCTGCTCAATACTGCATTTACATCTTGAGGTAGCTGCTGATGTGTTTGCTTTTTATCCAACACAAATGTTCCTCAATTTATCAACAGTACTA
>NW_015666177.1:210386-210884 GCF_001515625.1 Sinocyclocheilus rhinocerous
TCAAGGACCTATGTTTGTTTTCAAGTACTTTCCAGGCCTTGAATCCATATGTCTGAAATGCAAGTACTTTCAAGAAGCGTGGGAACCCTGCGTACGTCCGAATCTCGCGAGAATTAGTGCAATTTTCGCCTACTCTTTTATGAATACTGAGGATTCAAACATACTCATTCACTCGCCTACTGCTTCTTGCCTACTAAATAGTAGGGAAGTATGCCATTTCGGATGCAGCCACTGTGCCATATTTCTAGAGAGAAGAGCGGCACCACCCCAGGAGGGATGAAGACCATCTCTTTTCAACAGGTCAGGGATCTCATTTATTAATGTTGCGTACGCACAAAATGGGCATAGAAATTGCGTACGCAATTTTCCAAGCACATATCGGGATTTATAAAAAATAAACTTGGCGTAAATATGTACGCACCGTACGGACATTCTAGACCATGCGTATGCACTCTTTTTCATGGAGTGAGAAAAGTAATGAAGTAAACAACGATTTTA
>NW_015666177.1:211023-214290 GCF_001515625.1 Sinocyclocheilus rhinocerous
TGGGCATTAACACAGGCAAAATGATAAAAAAAAAAAAAAAAAAACTAAACTGAAAAGGACAAAAATGTCCATAAGGTCACACAAGGGTTAAACAATAGATGGGGGTGGCAACTGAAATGCAGGTTATCGTGACCTTCATGCACGCAATCTCAGCCTAAGGGCATGCACAGGATTTTAATGCAAACAATATGCAAACTGGTGTGTTTCCTGATTAACACACTTGCATGCTATGTGGGTCAACAACAAAACTACTGCTTATGATGGTCATAATGTCCCTCAAACAGAGCTGAGAGGTTTTGTAAAGTAAACAAAAACAAAAAACTGAACTTGATAACTACCAGTGAAGTATAATTTTTATTGACTGAATTATAAAAACTCTCAGTCTTTCAAATATTTGTTTCAGTTAGAGGTCACGGTAACACTTTAGAATAGGGAACACTTATTCACTATTAACTATGACTTTTTCCTCAATAAATTCCTAATTTGCTGCATATTAATAGTTAGTAAGGTAGTTGTTAAGTTTAGGTATTGGGTAGGATTAGGGATGTAGAATAAGGCATTAATATGTGCTTAATTAGTACTAATAAATGGCTAATATTCTAGTAATATGCATGCTAATAAGCAACTAGTTAAGAGACAGGTCACTTTTTTTTTTTTGGTCAGCACATTCAATACAAGCAAATATTTGAATGCTACTAATTTTAATAGTCCACACCCACAGGTGAATGAGATTTAAGGTCAGAAATCTTGCTCTGCTCAACCTGACATCTGAATCGACGGCAGTGTCCTGTCCCACAGACAGTATCCTGAGAGATATAAGGTAACTTTTCTATCAAATTATTGTGGTGCTTGAAGTTACCTTAAATTTTTAAACTTATTTCATCTTATTTAAGGTTAATTTTTCTAAATAATCCACAGAAACACATATTCCTATCCTTGTCTAATTTATCAAACATGCATTTGTCATCATCATATATAATTTGATGTACTTGTATAAAGCAAGACTTTCAAGTCACTCATGTGGAGGATAATATTAAGAGGCCTTTATTAAAATGGGCTATACCAATAAAAATGACAACCAATGCATTGCATCATTTACAAATATTTTATTATTTTACTAAATTATTATTATTATTATGGTTTTTAATTTTTAGCACCAACTTTTTCCACTGTAGAATGTAAATTCCTAAACTGCTCTATTAAAATTACAATGAATACTGGCTGTCAAACTATGGACAAAAAAGAAATAGATTAATTAAACAAAATCAATATATATCTCATGCACTATATCCCTAGAATGACACTTGTATTTATATTTAGTGTTGTCATTTTGTTCATTGGACTTTGTGTACTTGAATTTGCTCGACATAAGTAATGATTAATCAATGCAAATATGTCAAAATATTTAAGTCAACATTTCAAAGCTTTAAGTTTTCAAAATTTTCTAAATAAATAAAATAGTCACAATTATCCCTGCTGTTCCCTATATTGGACTTTGTGTCCAATGAACAAAATGACAACTCAGTTTTTCTCATTTCTGATCTCTTTATAATATTAGAAAAACATTAGGTATGAAGTGCATCTACTTATTAGAGTACCATCTATTGGCTGATAATCTATTGGCTAATACAATAGTCTTTAATAATCAAGCACTCAAAAGTTAAAAGTCATCGCAGCTTTTCGGAAGTAAATATTTAGGGGTTCAATTGTAAGGATTTTTTTTTTATTTTCTTCTTCTCCGGTAAAACTGATTGTGCAGCCCAAACCGTAAGGCCTAGAGAGCTGAAACTAGGTCGGATCGAATTAATATTTCTCGCTACTCAGATCCAAAGGCTCGCCCCAATCAGCCTAAAGGGGGTGCTACAGTGCAAAAAACTACATTTTCAGACATTTTTGGCCCTAGCTCGTACACCGTTTGTCGTAGACTCAAAAACTTTGGAAGCCTTGGGTCAACACGAACAAAAGCGTAGTCCGTCAGATTCGCTTTACGACGTACGTTTTTTCCGCAAAAAAATTAAGTTATGTCCGAAACCCACTTTTGCGATCTAGTCCTAGGTTTTTCACTCGATCGTAACCAAACCACTGCAGAAATATTCTCTGGACAGTGAATATCAATAATTATCGATATTAATATAAGTTGAAATTTTGACTTTCCGTCGCATAGCAACGCCAAAACGTTCGATGCTAATTTTAGCTACAACTCTTGAATGGAATGAGATATCTTCACCAAACTTGGTACACATGTGTATGAGCTCAACCTTTGGTCAAATAAAATAAATTGCGCAACTCTGCCACTTGGAGGCGCTATAAGATGGAAAAAACATAAAAACGTCTATAACTACGCAACCGTTGGTCCGATCGACTTGAAAATTGGTATGCAGTGTCTTTATCCAAAGTGGCACAAGTGTCTGTGAGGACATTCGTGTATCTATAAAACATGGCTGCCATTGGCCAAACAATTTTAAGCACCTATTTGACAAGGTTAACGGAGGGTGATAGGAAACGAAACTCGGTGGGCATGTTCGACCCATGAACCTTAAGATCTGTAAGAATTTTGAAAGAAATCGGCCACTGGGGGGCGATATTGCACGATTTTTCACACATACACTCAATTGTGTATGAGCTCAACCTTTGGTCAAATAAAATAAATTGCGCAACTCTGCCACTTGGAGGCGCTATAAGATGGAAAAAACATAAAAACGTCTATAACTACGCAACCGTTGGTCCGATCGACTTGAAAATTGGTATGCAGTGTCTTTGTCCAAAGTGGCACAAGTGTCTATGAGGACATTCGTGTATCTATAAAACATGGCTGCCATTGGCCAAACAATTTTAAGCACCTATTTGACAAGGTTAACGGAGGGTGATAGGAAACGAAACTCGGTGGGCATGTTCGACACATAGCCCTAAAGGTCTGTAAGAATTTTGAAAGAAATCAGCCACTCACTCAATCCTCATTCGATAGATCTCCTCATGCTGAGCAACTTTGCCTCAAGAACCATTACTGTCAATGAAATCTTTCATTAATTATTCGCAATTATGTTAAAAACCTACTTTTGCGAACTAGTCCTAGGTTTTTCGATCAATCTCAATCAAACCACTGCAGTAATATTCTCTGGAATCTCTAGATCAATAATTATCAAAAAACATTTTGAATTTTGTCCTTTGGTTAGCTATAACAGGTTCATTTATAAAAGGGGCGTGTCCAAAATACCCAAAATCATATAAAATCTAAACGAAAACTCAAAACTTTACGAAACTTGGTGA
>NW_015666177.1:214537-220074 GCF_001515625.1 Sinocyclocheilus rhinocerous
AACGGAGGTCGATCGGAACGAAACTCGGTGGGCATGTTCGACTCATGGCCCTAAAGGTCTGTAAGAATTTTGAAAGAAATCGGCCACTGGGGGGCGATATTGCACGATTTTTCACACATACACTCAATCCTCATTCGATAGATCTCCTCATGCTGAGCAACTTTGCCTCAAGAACCATTACTGTCAATGAAATCTTTCATTAATTATTCGCAATTATGTTAAAAACCTACTTTTGCGAACTAGTCCTAGGTTTTTCGATCAATCTCGATCAAACCACTGCAGTAATATTCTCTGGACTCTCTAGATCAATAATTATCAAAAAAATGTTGAATTTTGTCCTTTGTTTAGCTATAACAGGTTCATTTATAAAAGGGGCGTGGCCAAATATACCCAAAAACGTATAAAACCTAAACAAAAACTCAAAACTTTACGAAACTTGGTGACTCTTAACAAGCATGCAAAGTTTCATGGAGATCGGACCATAGGTGGCGCTATAACAGTTAAAAAGGCTTCAAAAACACAAGATTTCTATAGAAAATGACTTCAAATTGTAGAACATGTTCATATAATCACACAAACACTAGATCTTCAAATCATATGATATATCTCCTCATTCTGAACAACTTTGCCTCTGAGACCAATGCTGTCAATCAAACTGTTCATTAAATATTTGAGATTATTTTAAAAAACCTACTTCTGTGAACTAGTTGTAGGTTTTAAACTCAAAATCAATCAAATCTGTGTAGTACAGTTCTCTGGACTCTCTAGATCAAAATAATTATCAGAAAATGTTGAACATTTGCATTTGGACAGTTATAACAGGACCATTTCATAATATGGTCTTGATCTAGTGTACCCAAAAGTCTATAAATCTTAAAATGAAAAATCAAAACATCACAAATCTATGTGAACTCATGCATTATATGATTCTAAACAATCATGCAAAATTGTATGGAGATTGGACAGAAACTGACATTGCAATAGCTATGAAGGTTAAAACTTGTCTATATGTCTATACTTGCATTACCTGAAAGTGCAAATACAACCACTAGATGGCAGCAAAGGATCACTCATTGGCTCATTCTATCACTTATTTAGTTCTTTTCTCAGGTTTTATTAGGTGCTGACATTCAAAATCATCATTATTACATTTAAAATCACATTTAGTCAAAGTTTACCACTTCATTTATACAGACATGTCAGTTTTCACAATTATGCCACATTATGATTAAATTTAAACCTGAAAAATATTATAAACAACATTTCCAGTAAACATTTTAGTACCTGTAAGTTATTAAAAATATCTATATCTACAACATAATCTGTGTCTCTGTGTGTGAGCATGCTTAGTATCTATTAAGTTAGTTCTTTTCTCAGGTTTTATTAGGTGCTGACATTCAAAATCATCATTATTACATTTAAAATCACATTTAGTCAAAGTTTACCACTTCATTTATACAGACATATCAGACATGATAAACACTATAAACATTCTCATGTTTCTCTCATTCACCACAAATCCAAATGTGCGCTTCATGCATGGAATGTAGAAGCCATGAAGGCCTTAAAGTGCTTGAACCCCGGTAATTGCTGCTTGCAGCTATATTTATTATTAGTTTTTAAAAATACAGGTTGGTGGCAACTGAAATGCAGGTTATCATGACTTTTCATGCACGCAATCTCAGCCTCTTCATGCAAGGGCAAACAGAACTTTAATGCAAACAATATGCAAACTTGTGTGTTTCCTGATTAACACACTTGCCTGCTATGTGGGTCAACAACAAAACTACTGCTTATGATGGTCATAATGTCCCTCAAACGGAGCTGAGAGGTTTTTTGAAGTAACTATCTTCCAATAAAAACTTGAGGTGCACATATACACAAACAAAATGGACAACTGCCAGTGACTCATCAGAACTTCCTCAAAATATAATAATGCTTCTGTGAATGCAAATCATTATTCACTGATATACTGACTTAATGATAAAAACTCTAAATATTTGTTTCAGTTAGAAGTCACATTCTTTCAGTACATTCAATACTCAGTAGAGGAAATCTATGAATGCTACTGATTTTACAATTATTAATTTGCAATAAAAATTCAAATTAAACTCACACGAGAACATGTTTCCTTTCTCTTTCTTTAACAAAACAAATAGTCCACACCCACAGGTCAATGAGTATATCTTACTCTTCTCAACTCAAGTGTCCTGTCGCACATTCATTATCCTGAGAGATATGCCCCTGGTTTCACAGACAAGGCTTAAGCCTAGTCCCAGACTAAAATGCAAGCCTGAGCAGTTTCAACTGAAAGAAACTTGCACTGACTGATCTTAAAATATATCAGTGCCAGTAATGTTTTTTCTAAGGCACTTTTATAAAAAATATTTAAATGTCCTAGCTGAACTATGGCCTAATCCTGGCTTAGTCTAAGCCCTGTCTGAAACCATGCCATGGCAACTTTTATTCAAACTATTGTTGTGCTTAAAAGTAGTATCAATTCTAAAATAAAAGTAGTTTAAATTCTGTTTGTCAAAACATTTGATCTCATTTAAGGTTACTTTTTCAAAACAATACACAGAAACACATATTACTACCCTTGTGTAATTTATCAAACATGTATTTGTCATCATATATGCAGCACTCTCCAATCATTTCTCATTTCATCTCATCTCATCTCATACTCATCTCTGAGTATCAACAGCTCCTTTGAATCTCATTCAGTCACTATTACCCACCCTCTTAAAATCCATTTTATAGTTGTTTATCGACCCCCAGGACCACTAGGTATCTTCGTGGAAGAATTATATGTGCTGCTCTCAACCTTTCCTCGAGATGGTACTCCCCTAGTTATGCTTGGAGACTTCAACATCCACCTAGATAAACCTCAGGCTGCAGACTTCCACACTCTGCTTGCCTCTTTTGATCTCAAGTGAGTGTTAACCATGGCTACTCAAAAATCAGGCAACTAACTGGACCTTACAGTGCACCCGGAAAGTATTCACAGCACTTCACTTTTTCCACATTTTGTTATGTTACAGCCTTATTCCAAAATTTTAAAAAAAAATCATTATTTTCCTCAAAATTCTACAAACAATACCCCATAATTATTATTTATTATATTTTTTAACTATGAATGTAAGCCTTGCACCTTGTGTTGTGTGCTCTCCCTCACAATCTTCCTCCTGAAGTCCACAATAATTTCCATTGTTTTGAGCATGTTCAGCTCCAGGTTGTTATAACTGCACCAGACAGCCAGCTCTTTAACCTCCTGTCTGTAAGCATATTTGTCACCCCGTGTGTAAGGGAAACAAGCTCAATTAACTCGAAGGGAATCATTTATGATTTTATAGGGAATTTGGACAGAATCACTGTTTTACGGCTGATCACTGAGTCAGCCAGCGATTCATTGAACGAGCCATATAACATCGACTCTGCACTGGATATTGGCAGTTTAAGACATTAACTTGTAAGCACAAAACACAAGATACTTCTCTTTTCAATATAAATAAGACTTTATTGGATAAATCTAAGACATGTAAAACTAATCTAACACAAACACACGAATTCACACAGGTTGCAGAAAAGAGAGAAAGTGAGGAAAGAATGAGTTTAAGAGAATGAAAATGTGAAATCCCAAGTTTATAGCAATATGTGCAATTGCATAGACCTGAACAACCATCAATCATTTAATTAACCCTCGCATTGAGTTTCTTAATGAGGCTAAAATTTATATTAAATGCACCAGTTCAGATAGAATCTGGAGGTTGTACTTGTGTTGCTGTTCAGGGGGTTCCCTTGTTGTCTTTGCAGAAAGGAGTTTCTCAAGGTTGCTGATTGGCTGAAGTTCAGTAGTCGTTGAAGTGACTTCTTGGGCGTTGGCTGACGAATGGTGCGGAGTCAGTTGCTGGTTGAAGTTTTGAAGCGGGTGCAGTCGGAGTTGGACTTTGCGGCAAAACTTTCCTCAGAACACGAAACTCTAAACAGAAAGAAAAGAAATTAAAGTAAAAGAATAAAAGGATGTAACGAGACTAGATGGTTTTTCTTCTCATCGTGGTTAAGTAGCAGCTGGCGTGTAAGCCAGAGCATGCTCAAAGAGCGCTAAAAAGCAGCGTCAAAACGCGGTGGAACATTGACTAAAAAGCATAATTTGATGAGAGCGCAAGAGAAGCACTCAACGGAGTTGGATGATATTGGATTTACTGAAGACTTTGGGTATACATGTGTGGTTTCTGAAATGAATTAAAGCGTTAGTTCACCCAAAAATGAAAATTCTGTCATTAATTACTCACCCTGGTGTTGTTCGAAACCCGTAAGACCTTCGTTCATCTTCGGAACACAATTTAAGATATTTTGGATGAAATATAAGGGCTCTTAAGATATTTCTGATGAAATCTGAGGGTTCTCTGACTCTCCCATAGACAGCAAGGTAACTACCACGTTCAAGGTCCAGAAAAGTACCAAGATGATCAACAAAGTAGTCCGTGTGACATCAGTGGTTCAACTGTAAAGTTACGAAGCTACGAGAATACTTTTTTGCGCAAAGAAAACAAAAATAACGACTTTATTCCGCATTTTCGTCTCTGCTGCATCACTTGTGGACGCGCGTTCACGACAGTACCACGACGTGAGCGTGTGGCGGCGCCGGCGCTGACCCAGATATTATATTAGATTATTTATTTATTTATTATGATATGTCAGTTGAAAGTTGCTTTCAGTTAAGAGAGCTTAAACATGCATTTTAGTCTGGGAGAAGGCTTAAACCTCGTCTGTGAAACTGGGCATTAATATATTGTTTGTATACTAAAATAAGCAGAAACATAAGCCTATACAGTAGATTCTACATGCTCATCAAGTCAGCCCCTGAATAATTTAATTTTAAATCATTTTAAATATTCAGATCATATTCATTAATATTAATTTAGAATATAGACAAACCTAGATTACAGTAATTGTCTAGATTGGCATAATGTTTGATGTGCCCCATATTAAACCAACCTTCTTTTTTTTTTAGTTTTAAAATAATAATAATAATAACAGCACACTAATCAGTCACTTTGCCACTTCTAAACATTTAAAAAATGACATAACGCAAATCATTTTTTCTAAGGCTAATAAATATAGGTCTATGATGCAATCAGCTGCTGGGTCATTATTATTTGAACGAAATAACTCCACGATGTTTCTCTGTCTCTGTCATTTACTCTGATAAGACGTTTGAATGAGTGGATGGGAAACTGTCTTGTATTATTCCCGCATCACATTAAATTGCATTTATGACAAAGAACTGAACAGATGCAGATATCATTACAATCTATCAATAAACGCACACACCTTGTCCATTAAAAAGACCATTCCATTAATACTCGTGGCGTACCACTTCGGTAGTTATTTCTCTAATAATTTTAACGGCCAGGAGTCACAACCACACATCAAGACATTGTTCAGATGATTTGTTTCAAGACATTTGACATGTTTCCGTCCTGAAATGACTATTTTTTACGCACCTCATCCCAAACCAATGCAAATTCCAAAAC
>NW_015666177.1:221516-225288 GCF_001515625.1 Sinocyclocheilus rhinocerous
CCATTGATATGCAGGCTAATGCAGTTATTAATGCAGTCTAATGCAGTTATTAGAGAGAGAGAGATAGAGAGAGATTAAGTGCGTGTGAATAAGTGCGTCTGTGCGTCTCTCAGCAGCGTTCAGCAGCAGTGTCTATTAATAGCGAATCTTTAAGTTTAACTGCTTCAAGAACCTCGCTACTGAGAAATGTCATGTAGGTTTTCAGCTGCGAAACTATTTTATTGATAAATTCGCGGGGCGGCGTTGACGACAAGTTTCTGTCCGCGTGTGTGCGCGCGCGCGAGTGCGTGTGTGTGCGTTTGTGAGAGAGAACCGGAGAAAGCGTGATTTCCGTACATAAAAAAGGTGGAAGACATGGAAATATTCTGTCGTTTTTTACCCTATTATTTGTTATATTTATTTGCTCAATGTCTTCTGATGTTTTGGTTCTTTTATTGTTATACATATATATATGTATTTTCATATTAACTTACAGTAACTCATTGATTATCTCTGTAGTTAATACTACATTATGATATAGTATAAATTAACAAAGTGTATAAATACTACAGTATACTTCAGTATTACTACAGTTTACTATAGTAAAAACTTAATTTTACTACAGTTACGAACTCACTATAGTTAATACTAGAGTATGCAGTAGTATAAGTTAACAAACTGTAGTAAATACTATAATACACTACAGTGTACTACAATATACTAGTTTACTATAGTAAATACTAGAGTTTATGAACTTATGGTCAGTGCTACAGTATGCTGTAGTATAAGTTAACAAAGTGTAGTAAATACTATAATATACTACAGTATACTATAATTTACTACAGTTTACTATAGTATTTTTTTCATGTGGGATATGATCATTTCTTTTATTTTCTTAAATGTGTGTATATATATAGTATTTATAGAGTTTTAGCTTTTAGTTTTAATTACTTTTTCTTATTTGTAAGTCACTTTGGATAAAAGCGTCTGCTAAATGACTAAAAGTAAAAGTAAAGTAAATATGACCTTTTATGGCACTACCATTTTTTGTTTGTGCACTAGAGGGGGCACGCGCTTATATATTTTGCCTGTGAGAAACATATTCTCAGCTGAATGTTATTTAATAGTGTGTTATAATTAATTTAACAGTACATTTCAATATTTTGTTCAAGTACCCCCTCCGTCACTTCATGTACCCCAGTTTGAGAATCACTGTTTTAGACTATGACAGGACACAAGAGATATTTTATTTAAATACTTTTGATTTTCTTGATGTTTTTGAACAAGTTTCACCCAACATTGCTACCAAATTCAAAGACTTGAGCCCGTTTCACACTGCAAGCTTGAGCGTCACTGTTGCTCAGGGGTTTTAAACTCAGTTCCTGGAGGGCCACAGCCCTGCAGAGTTTAGATTCAACCCTAATTAAACACACCTGATCCAACTAATCAAGTCATTTAGGCTTATTTGAAAACTACATGGTTTGTGTGTTGGAGCAGGGTTGTAGCTGCAGAGTCGTGAGAGTATTCACACTGGAAGCGTTTGTACAGCATCACAGCAGTGGCTCCAAAGCTACATATTTCTTTACAAAGACAGCTATAAATTTGTTCTTAGATGTTGGTCAGCTATAAACTTGACATTTTTAAAGTCTTAAAAGTTTGTTAACATGGGGATTACTGTAGTTAATACTACATTATGATATAGTATAAATTAACAAAGTGTATAAATACTACAGTATACTTCAGTATTACTACAGTTTACTATAGTAAAAACTTAATTTTACTACAGTTACGAACTCACTATAGTTAATACTAGAGTATGCAGTAGTATAAGTTAACAAACTGTAGTAAATACTATAATACACTACAGTGTACTACAATATACTAGTTTACTATAGTAAATACTAGAGTTTATGAACTTATGGTCAGTGCTACAGTATGCTGTAGTATAAGTTAACAAAGTGTAGTAAATACTATAATATACTACAGTATACTATAATTTACTACAGTTTACTATAGTATTTTTTTCATGTGGGATATGATCATTTCTTTTATTTTCTTAAATGTGTGTATATATATAGTATTTATAGAGTTTTAGCTTTTAGTTTTAATTACTTTTTCTTATTTGTAAGTCACTTTGGATAAAAGCGTCTGCTAAATGACTAAAAGTAAAAGTAAAGTAAATATGACCTTTTATGGCACTACCATTTTTTGTTTGTGCACTAGAGGGGGCACGCGCTTATATATTTTGCCTGTGAGAAACATATTCTCAGCTGAATGTTATTTAATAGTGTGTTATAATTAATTTAACAGTACATTTCAATATTTTGTTCAAGTACCCCCTCCGTCACTTCATGTACCCCAGTTTGAGAATCACTGTTTTAGACTATGACAGGACACAAGAGATATTTTATTTAAATACTTTTGATTTTCTTGATGTTTTTGAACAAGTTTCACCCAACATTGCTACCAAATTCAAAGACTTGAGCCCGTTTCACACTGCAAGCTTGAGCGTCACTGTTGCTCAGGGGTTTTAAACTCAGTTCCTGGAGGGCCACAGCCCTGCAGAGTTTAGATTCAACCCTAATTAAACACACCTGATCCAACTAATCAAGTCATTTAGGCTTATTTGAAAACTACATGGTTTGTGTGTTGGAGCAGGGTTGTAGCTGCAGAGTCGTGAGAGTATTCACACTGGAAGCGTTTGTACAGCATCACAGCAGTGGCTCCAAAGCTACATATTTCTTTACAAAGACAGCTATAAATTTGTTCTTAGATGTTGGTCAGCTATAAACTTGACATTTTTAAAGTCTTAAAAGTTTGTTAACATGGGGATTTGCATGTTAACATAGGGACTTGCATGTAAAAGGTAAAACAACAAAAACAGCTACAATAATGTTGTTTCAGTTATACTTCGATATAGAATGTGCTGCTTGTTTGTTTGTTTTTTATAATACACCATACTCTCACCCAAACTGAATACCGTATTGGCCCGAATATAAGACGACCCTGATTATAAGACGACCCCCCTTTTTCCAGATGTACCTTTTGGAAAAAGGCTTTTTAAAAACCAAATCTCGTTTTTTCTCAGTAAAACACATTTTGTCTTCAATTATTTTCATATTGCATATTTTTCCTATTTTAATTTTTGTTTTGAAAGTATGATAAAAACTGGTAAAATGTACCAACAAATCACATTTAAAAAATATACACTTCTTGATATACCATAAAAAAAACAAAAAAAACAGGTAGCCCATCTGAATTAGGACATTTAGGCTATCCATCTAATAGTAGCCTACCAAAATCTTATGAACAGTAGAAGTTAAATCTTACTGTAGTCGTCAAATCTTGGTACTGTCTTACGTTTTAAAATCACAAAGGGAGTTTGGTCCCAGCAGGCTAACCTGACAGGCACGACTCATGCAGCTGTAAGGTTTTCTGCTTCTTTTGTTTTTACTCGCGATCTTTACAACACCATTACATTACGTATTTCATGGCATGATAGTCACTGTGTCAGACTACACGATTTTGACTCCTAAAATCTTGTCGTGTCGTGGACAAGAAACATGTCAGACTACACGTTGCTTCCCGACCATTCATCACGTGCCGTCTTTAACGGCGCGCGTGATGTCATCGAGAAGGCGGAACTAGCGTCTGACTTCTGAAAACAAGAGTGTAAACATTGCTGAAGCGCTTCCGCTATCGTTCGCCAGCATTTTTCTTTCTTTGTTCTGTCGTGGTAGTCCCTCGATGACACATCATACAGGCAGGAGTACTGTTGCCACAGCTCCCCGAA
>NW_015666177.1:225724-228734 GCF_001515625.1 Sinocyclocheilus rhinocerous
GTTTTTACTCGCGATCTTTACAACACGCATTACATTACATATTTCATGGCACACTCGTTTATGCGTATTTGGCGTCTAGACCCTGAATATAAGATGACCGCGTTTTTTCAGATGTATTTCCAAGAAAAAAACATCGTCTTATATTCGGGTCAATACGGTAATTAAAAACAAGTTTAAATGAGTAAATCTTCTATACACATAGATACTGTGCATTTATACACTTTTTGTTTGAAATCAAATTTATTTTGTCCATCAGAAGTGTGCTGTCACTTTAATTGAGTGTGAGCAGCGCAGCAAAAATAGACTCGGCGCTGAAACCATCGCTTTATGCCGGGTTCAGACTACACAATATTTCTGCTCATGCTACACTCCTGCTCCCAGTGTGAATGCACTCATTTGTAAACATGCACGCTGAAGAAACTATGTGCTGCTCATGCTTGTGGTGTGAAACCGGCCTTAAATTAACTTTAACTAACAAATAAAACTATAAAGTCATATTTTTGGACACCACAATGTTTAGAACTGAAAAGAGAGGAAAAAATTTGGGCATGATACTTGGTTGTCAATTCCCAAGGAATGCATGACTTGATGAAATGTAAACCCTGATTGCAACTGAAATTACTTTGTATAAAACTGTAGTCCACACAGAATTAAAAACTGGAGAGAACTGAATGAGAAATGAAGTTCTTACCCTCAATCACTTCTTGTCTTGACAGGGAACTTACTAAGTTGAGGACCTTTGGTCTGTGAGAGCAGATCAGATCAATGGCTACACAGAACATAAACGTCATCACCTGGAATGTAAATGGACTTCAACAAAACAGAGAACAGAAACGTCAAGAACTGCAAAATGCAGATGTTGTTTTCTTACAAGAGACACACATTGGCATAGGAGTTGAAAATATTCTAGAAGACTATGAAGATGAGTGGTACATTTTCTACACAAAGTACAGCTCCTCCAGCAAGGGAACAGCCATACTAGTGAGGAAAAGTCTAGATTTTGAACACATAAGTAATGAGAAAGATCATTGTGGAGCTTATGTTGTGTTGAAGTGTAAACTGGGAGGTCAGCTTTACACTCTGGTTAGTGTTTATAACCATGAAACGGACACAAAAACTCTTGATGATCTTTCAAGATACCTGCAGTCAATGGCAGCAGGGCTGCTGGTGATCGGTGGAGATTTCAACACGGTTCTCAATCCATTTATTGACAAAAAATGGAATAACAACAGAAATCATAGAAAGTTGCTCTTAGAGAGGTTCATGAAATCGCTTCAGTTGGTTGATGTCTGGAGAAGAAGGAACCCCATGAAGAAGGATTATACATACTACATAAGAGACTCTCCTGTGTCCAGGCTGGATTACTTCTTTGTTCCAGAAGAATGTATGTGGCGTGTCAGAAGTTGTGAAATCGGAGACTCAAACATTACAGACCACCGACCTGTGTCTTTAGAGCTCAACATCCCTGCAGTGCCTTTTAAGGAACATCCCCAGATACAAGCAAGCTTGGAACTGCTCAGTTTAAAAAAGGATCTTTTGACAGATGAGATGGGTTCATTATTGGATGAAGAAAGCTCACATGCAGTCAGTGAAGTTGACATTGTGTCTGCTGTAAATTCTCTTCAAGTATCAGACACACCGAGACCAGATGGCATCCCAGTTTCCTTCTATCAAGACAACATTCAGGTCATAATTCCATACATAAAGATGCTCTATGAGAGAATCCACAGAGGTGCATTTAACTGTTCTGAGAGATATTTTAATGAATCTCTGAAAAGTATGCTTAATCATAGTCAACACATTTTTAACGTTGACTATCTAATCATCGCAACTATTCTGGCAAGATATCTAGATGATTTCTTGAAGCCTGTTTTAAAGGGGAAGCTAAAAGATCCATCTACTCTCATGATCACGTCTAAAACACTCTGCACTCAAAGAATGCTGTGCCATCTGAAGGATGAGATAGAGGAGCACAACCAGTCAAATTCAACTCTTTATCAGGACTTTCTTACTCTGGAAAATCTCCTTGGAGATTCAGAAGATTTTTCTGCTCAGAAAGACAACTTGCTGTGTCAGGGCTGCCCTTTGACCCCGGTACTCGTACCTTCAACACTAAAATGCTATGCCTTAAAGCTATGCAAGGATTTAGAAAATTATGCAATTCATGTTTTCAAACCAAATGTGATAGTCTGCATTCCACCCGAGGACCTAGATAAGGTTGATACTATGGTAAACAGGACCAATGAAGAATATGATATTGAAACACTATCCAGCGGAAAAAGAGATAAACTGTTACATCTAAGCTCCACGCATAAGGAGTCTGCAGGTGAGGATTGTGATGAACTGAAGGAAGATGAAGACAAAAATTGTCCTGAAAGTGATATGGAGAGTGTGGAGTGTGAAGAAAGTGATTACGGGTCTAATGGACATGAGAAAAAAGATAAATCAATGGATGGAAGGTGAGGATCACACATCAATTATCAAGAAGATAACTAATAATATTTGGTGGACTTAATTATTAGAGACATAAAACACCCAATGTGTGTGTGTTCCCGTATTGGACAAACTTTTTTTATTCTCACCTACATGTGAATGTTGCACTTTATATATATACACACACACACACACACACACACACATATATGAAGAGTTTGGTTCCAAAACGCGATAAATGCCTTTTGATTAATTTGAGTAAAAATGTGTTTTCTTTACCAAGAAAGTGGCAAGATGAAAAGCTGTCATATGTGGATCAACTTACTATGTTGTGTATTTTCAACAGTTTCAATATGAAAAATAACTTTTATATTGATTCAATGGATTTATTGCATTTTGGGGGAAAAAAACTGTCATGGATTTATTGCATTTTGGGGAAAAATAATGATACAATTTGATAATAAATCTTTGAAAATCAAAATCTGGATTTGAATTTTTAATGTCGCGCATCTCGTCAGTAAAGCCGGTTCTATGATTAATAGTAAATCTCCATCACGTGCTTTCAGATGGAGTGGCA
>NW_015666177.1:228830-229228 GCF_001515625.1 Sinocyclocheilus rhinocerous
TAGCGTTTTGGAACCAAACTCTTCATATTTTCTTTTGTTCAGATGGCAAATTTTGTACAGCTTTTGATTCATTGATTGACTGATTTACTTGCTTGCTTACTTGCATATTTACTTATTTATTGCAGGACGACCATGTATGCAGTTGTTACCTTGCAAGACTCAGATGAGGTGATGGTGGCACCAACAAACTGGTTGAGCGAAGACAAGAAACAATGTTACTGGCCCCCATTCAAATCACCAGAGAAGTGCATGGAAGCTGTTAAGAGCTGTCTTGAGCCTTCAACAGGAGGGAAACCATGGGCGAAATTAGCTATTCTGTTTCAATCAGAATATGGTAACACTTTCTACCTTAACTTCTGTTTAAATCTGATATATATATATATATATATATCATTTTT
>NW_015666177.1:229274-230995 GCF_001515625.1 Sinocyclocheilus rhinocerous
TTTTATTTTTTATTGTAGCCACTTATGAGCAGGCCAAGGAAAAGCAAGCAGAAATGAGTGAGCAGAAAGAACAGTACGTAATAAACTCTTATTGTAATCAAGTCACAAAATGAAAAAATTTTAAAACTTCTGTCTCTTTTAACCCTTTAACTGTCACTCACATTTTTGAACATAGATGTGAAAGTGCACTATCCAAACTTAAATTTTTATAATTCATGAACAAAAACATTTTGTAACATGATATTGATGTACCATTTTCATGGCAATGTTTGATTTTAAAATGGGTTTCAAAGGATGAATTTTGAGATTTAAAGTTTTCAATTGATATATAATTTCTGATGATTTCTAAAGTGTGATCGAGAAAAAGGCAACAAAGGAGACTTTTTTGTGACAAAAGTCAGAACTCCTGTTATGATGAAGATTTTTGAGGTGCACTCTTGTCATAAATTAATCTATTACTTTTCCTACATAATTTTTAACAAAAACATTGGTACAATATATATTTAGAAGTCTTAGACCTTTCCAATGATATATACAGTAGTCAACATTTGAAGTGGATCAAAACCTTTCACCAAAGTTGTCATCTATTTAGGAGTCTTAGACCTTTCCAACGATATATAGTTTGTCATGATTAGGATTTAATTGTAATATAGTGAAGTAAATTTAGGCGTCCCACAGAGGGGACAGGTGACAGTTAAAGGGTTAAAACATAATACATAGTATAGGATAATTGGTGCTTTCATATTATAGTTATTTATTAGTAATATTGTTATTTTACGTAAACAGACCTGTAACAGAAACATCTCCACTGTCTCCTGTGCCATCACAATCTGCTCTGTCAGGAATTCCCTCTCATGGTAAGCCAACTAATTTTGTACTATCAGTTAAAATGAGAGATTGTACTTTTCATTTTCATTTTTATATCCCTACAATTGTTTTTACACAACAGAAAAATATACTCTTTGACAATTAGAGAAGAATTTTTTTTTTCTTTTCTTTAGGCATTTTGGCCAAAAACATTCAACCCATAATGGTCAACCAAGGTATTCAATTTCTTTTATCAATAAAACAGTTATTGTGCTGTTGATTTAGTACAAAATTGATGTGTATGAATTCTCTGACAGGTACTAAGAGAAAACTTGAAGCATGTGATTCACATACCAGCGCAAAGTTACATCCAGGCAAGTCATTCTGAGTATGTTTAGCTCTAATCTCCAATTATTGATATATAAAAATATTGGTATTTGTATATTAAAAAAAGACCAGTCGTTGTGACACATGATGAGAAGTAGACCGTCAGTTTAAGCATTTCAGAATTAGTAAGAGGGGAGAAATCAATATCATAAATGATATGCATCCTCCTGGTGTGACGGTAGAAGCTGCAAGTCTGTGTGTACAAATCTAATGGATTTTCAGGACTAACCTTGTCAATTTTATTTTGTGCCTTTTATGATTTCTTATATTTTAACTGATACCAAACATGAAAAGGAAAAAATCTATAGATTCTCAAAATACATCAATACGTGGTATATAGACATTCTTAGTGAACATTCGATGCTTTTAAATAAAAAAAATAAAATACACACATGCAAAAAAAACTTGAGCCTGGTGGGGGAGAAGAGGGAAAGGGGAAAGTGAGCTTCAGGATAAGGGGAGGAGTTTGGGCTCTTTCTTCGAGATCTTCTCTCCATATTAGTGAGTTTTATTGCAGGGTGTTTGAT
>NW_015666177.1:231059-234961 GCF_001515625.1 Sinocyclocheilus rhinocerous
GTTTGATTTTGTGTTCTGTCTTCGCAGGAAAACCATCCATTAAACTGAATACAGATATGTTCGTATTGAAGAATGTGAAACAGATCATGGCAGAAGTTAGAATTAGAATTCAAAATATTAACAGCACAGACCAAACATCAACTGAACAAAAAAACAACATATTGTAAGTACTTGTGAAGCATTATGTAAAATGTATGTATAATTCTAGTGTCCAGTTACATTTATTTTCTTCATGATATAGAGATGCCATTGCAAAAATGGACAAGATGGATAAAGACAAAAGAAGAAAGGAAACCATTGGTGTTTTTGGAAAGACAGGACAAGGAAAAAGCTCCCTATTAAATGCAATTTTAGGATTAGATTATTTACTGCCGTCTGGTTGTTTTGGTGCCTGTACATCTGTTGTTACTCAGGTGGAAGCGAATCTGATTGATTCCAACTACACAGCAGAGATTGAACTCATCTCTAAAGAGGTTCCTTATTAACATTTATCTTCTCATATGTATGTATTAGGGGTGTAACGATAGACGTATTCATTTGAACCGTTCAGTACGAGGCTTTAGGTTCGGTACGCATTACAAACTGAACGATTCGTTGGACTAATCCTATTACATTTGGAAAATAAAAGCGCTTAAAGTGTGTGAAATATAATGTTCTCAGTGCCACTGCACTAAACAAGGCAGCCCAAATGAAAGGCAACGTATTGTCTACCCAGTGGCGTAGCAGAGAGGCACACAGGGCACTATTACTATTATAATAGGCCTATTATCAGTGTTGGGGAAAGTTACTTTTAAAAGTAATGCATTACACAATATTGTAATGCATTACATTTAATAGTAACTTTCCCCAGGATAACAACAGATTAGGCTATTTACTCCTCAATTAAAATGTTTTTTAAAAAGGTCTTTTTAAAGCAGGTCTATTATACAATGAATTATAGGCCTATAATTACAATATTAACACTGCAGTCATCAATAAAAATCAATGAAATAAAAAGTTTTAGTCTATCTCATGCACCAACTTTCAAAAACAACCTGTTTAACACGAAACAGAAATATGTTTCTTCTCATTTTCTTTTCACTATGTACTACAGGCCACAAGAGAAATATTAAGGGAGTAAATGAAAACAGTTAGCTATATACTGTTATCAGCATATGTTGAAGTAATTTCGCCTCTCGTCGTCTCTGAGAGAATATGCGGCGTCAGATGCCGAAAGCTCCGTCATTACTCCGTCAGTCCGGTTTTACTTTCACTTTCTGCATATAGTGAATTGACTGAGATTAAGACGTTCACCTGCATAACTCTTGTGCAAAGTTTGCACGTTGCTTATGTGATATCCATTGGCTTACCTTATTGCAGGAAGCAATTACCCCCCCCCAACATACCGAAGCGCTACACCGCTAGTATGTATATACTGTATATATATAAACACATTGTGAAGGAAATAAAGTCTTTTGTTTGTTTTGCAGGAATGGGAAAATGAGATTACTTCAACTGACAACAGGACCGAAACTGTCATAGAAAGAATCACTGCACTGTATGGAGCTGATGCAGATAAGAAAACACTGGAAGAACTAAAGAAAGACGACAAATATGCCGAAATTGATAACTTTTTGTCTACCACGATAAAAACTATTTCACACACTGAAGTAAGGGCTGAATATATATGGAGTACACATATGGCACCTGGTCAAACGTTTAGTCCACTAAATATTTCTCAGGTTAGATTTAATTTCGCAGGTTAGGTACATAGGCACTTAGCTTGAAGTCATTGCTATGAGGAAAAAATCAACCTAGTGAACATTTACACCGATATTGTCCAAGAAAAAACGTACAGTTATAACTAAGCCTTTTATTATACTATAGAGGTAGGTATGAGGGGAATGGAACCCTATTACCATATTGGCCCTAATATAAGACGACCCTGATTATAAGACGACCCTGATTATAAGACGACCCTGATTATAAGACGTGTACCTTTTGGAAAAAGTTTTCAGATGTATTTCCAAGAAAAAAAACATCGTCTTATATTCAAGTCAATACGGTATATACTTTTGTGCAAAATTTCAAAACTTGTGAAAAAACAATTCATAAATGGGCAAAAATGTAAGCTGTATAATAAAAAAAATTGTTTTAGCAAATAACTAACCAGAACCCAACTAAAATATATACATCTTTTTTAATAATGTATTTAGTTTTTTATGTATAAATACACTTCCCAATGTGAAAATATTTCCCCCCAAAAAACTGACACCTTCCAGACAAGACAAAAACAGGTTTTTGGTTAAAGTCTGTCTTCATTATATAGTTCACTCTGCTCTGAATGTATTCTGTTCACTTGTTAATACTACAGCCGTAGTAAAAATATGATAATACCGTGTGGAGGACAACATTCACAAGGATTAATCACATTTAAGAGAGATATGATTTAGATGTTTTATAGCAATGTAAAACCGCCGTTATAGAAGACACACGTTTGTTTGATTGGAGTTTTAAAAACCTTTTAACACTGCTGATATCTAGCCCCAGCCTCCCCTATTTTCATATATAAATTTAAAAAATGCCCAAATATGATAAATATAAATATGTTTTCTGACTTTCTGTTTAAAGAAAGGACATTTAAATCAGTGTTATTTACTTGAACAGGTCTCCCAGGAATTTACCAGTGATGTTGCACGTTACATACAACACAGTGACTGGTACTGGCCTCTTGTGAAAAGTGTGACAATCAAGATACCAAACTGTGGTGAACTCCTGGAACACGTTGTGCTTGTTGATCTTCCTGGGACTGGAGACTGCAACAAAATTAGAGATGACCTGTGGAAAACTGTAAACGCTGCACTCTTTAAAAACTATGAAATATTGAAAAAAAACCTACAAATATGAAAATTCACTCATGTAATTCCAAACCAGTATGAGTTCCTTTATTCACTCAAATACAAAAGTAGGATTTTAAAGAATAACTGTACTGACTGCTCTTTTTCATGCAGTTATAATGACTGAAACCTTAAAGGCACACAGTAAAAGTATCATAAATATGTCTCAAAAGGCACTATATTATAAATCTTCTGAAGCCATATGGCAACTTTGTGTGACTAAAACCGTCATTATGTACAAAAAAAAACTGCCTTAGCTCACCTTGGCTTGTGGCATTCACATAATGAACAAAATATTCTGTTGAGTCACGAGGATGATGGTATTGGATGGCAAAATTTTCATATTTGGGTGAAGAATTTCTTTAACAGTGGAATACATATAAAATTCAACATTAGCAAATGTGCCGTTTAAAGCAATACTACAGGTTTGCCAGGTATATTTTACTCCGTTTTTATCTTTCTAATTCCATAGAAACTGAGAGAGTGCTCTTCTGTGTGGATTGTAAGTAACATCAATCGAGCTATTGATGACAGAGACCCCTGGAGTATAATACAGCACTGCATTCAAGACCTGGGACCAGGAGGAGAGTGCAGAAACATCGACTTCATCTGTACCAGAACTGATGACATTGATCCGAAAGAATATCTAAGGCTAGAATAAAGAGATCCTTGTCAATAATCCGCATTTCTTACAACATACTAAAATATGAACATATTCAAAGTATTGTTTTTACTTTTTTGAAATTATTTAATGTATTTTATCTATTTATTTTAGATCTGCACGCCACTCTGGAGACCACATTTCTTTAGACAAGGTTTGGTATATTTACAAGCAAATATGTGATTTTTTTTTTCTGTATTATTCTAATGCAGTCTTCTAAAACTTCAGTGAGGCATTTGCTGTCTGCCACTTATGACTTATTTTGATTTAAAGGGGTCATATGATGCTGCTAAAAAGAACATTATTTTGTGTATTTGGTGTAATGAAATGTGTTTATGCGGTTTAAAGTTAAAAAAAAACATTAT
>NW_015666177.1:234983-235824 GCF_001515625.1 Sinocyclocheilus rhinocerous
GGCTAACTCTTAACTTTTATAAAGAATATCTCTTTGGATTTGAGACTTTAGTCTTTGCAACTTTACAGATCTTCTTTATGCACCAAGAGCTTGTAACACTACAAAGAGAAAGGAAAAAATGAAATCGCATCATATGACCCCTTTAAAAAAAAACATCTAAATCCTGCTGAATAAAATATGCAGACTTTAAGTTAATATCAATGCGCTTTAAAAGGCTAGAAGTTTTCCTAATAATTAACAATGGATTGCTCTACAAAATATAGACATGCCTGATCTGACTTACTGCCTAATACATATATAATAATCTTGCTCACTATCATCCACTGAATCAAATATCACTTATAGGCACTTCATTTACATTTACATTTAGTCATTTTGCAGACGCTTTTATCCAAAGTGACATACAATTGGGGGATACATAAAGCGATTCTTCTTAAAGAGGCAAACAGATACAGGAAGTGCCTGTAATACCAAGTTTCTAGACATTGTTCAAATAAGTACAAGCTAGAAAGAGAAGGAATAAATAGAGATAGGTTCTGTGAAAGAAACAATGATATCTGGTTGAAAACAACTCTTTCGAGGGTTTTCACTATGAATGGAAGGAGAGAGACAGGTCTGTAGCTATCTGTAAGTGACGTGTTTAATGTAGGTTTTTTGAGCAGTGGGGTTATCCGAGCCTGCTTGAATAAAGTGGGGAAAATGCCTGTGAGGAGAGATGTGTTGATTATGTGTGTGAGTGCTGGTAAAAGTGTAGGAGAGATTGCTTGGAGGAGGTGTGAGGGGATTGGGTCCAGAGGGCATGTTGTAGGATGGCTGGAGAGGAGAAGTTTTGATACTTCTG
>NW_015666177.1:236012-237506 GCF_001515625.1 Sinocyclocheilus rhinocerous
TTTCAGAACCCTAAAACAGGGTGCATAATTCATAGGAACAACCGTGCAAAGGCAATTGTGAAAAAGAAGTTTGAAAATCTTGAAATCATGGTATATATGTGAACTCAAATATTATTCTTATTCTTATGCTTATGCTTATTCATATTCTTATTCTTATTCTTATTCAGAAATCAAACGCCAGATTCATTACTGATGTTTTCACTGTCAGCTCCAGGGCATACTTGGATAAAGATCCACATCTGGAACCTGCTGAAACAGGTAATCAAGTGAAATTTTGTTTTGAAAAGTTTATGTCTTATTACTCCTGCTCATTTAAATATTGACATTTTGCCAATAATCTGTAGAAATTCCAAAGCTGCAGGACGTTCTGAAGAACACTAACAGGAGAATTAACCGAGAACTGACCAGAGATTATGTCAATGAAGCAAAGGGAGTTTTATCCTTCATTCAAAGTGTCCAACTAGATACAGATGAAAAAATGGTCAGAATTACTGATATTTCACTTGTCTTCTAAAAATCAGCCAATAGGTTTATTGAGAAATTTACTGCTACACTGCTTTGTGTTTTAGGTGGAGAAAAAAGCTGAAGTCCATAAAGCTTTGCAGAAGAACCTAGAAAAGGCACTGAAGCAGTTGGATTGTCAGTTTGATTTATTTTATGCGATTTTGGATCAATGTCTCTCAAAAGGAGTGAAGGAATCAGTGGAACTGTGTGTTGACACCAAAAACTCCATGATTGCATCTGTAAGTGTGATCCTGTTGTATGTGAAATTTTTGAAAAGCCATTTTGTGGGCTTTCTAACCGCAGTGATATTTGTGCTTTCTGAATCAGGTTGCACCTGTAGATAAAAGGGGATTCCATAAAACCCTTCAAGCATTGTACAAGAACAAAGGATACTATTGGCCAAAGAACTGGGATGGACCCCTAGATCTAAACATGTGCTTGGCCACACACATGCACGACAACATCGATGAGAATTTTAATTTAATTTTTCCGTATGTTCTGCTGTCATTCCCTATCCACTATACCTTCAGTTGATAAAAATAAAACAATTTAGAGTGTTAGATGAGCAGTGTATTGAAATATATAAGCACATCTACATCAGCTAGTGGTATATATGTGAGTCTGGAGCACAAAAGCAGTCTTAAGTCGCTGGGGTATATTTGTAGTAATAGCCAAAAATACATCGTATGGGGTCAAAATGATCCATTTTTCTTTTATGCCAAAAATCATTAGGATATTAAGTAAAGATCATGTTCCATTAAGATATTCTGTAAATTTCCTACCATAAATATATCAAAACCTAATTTTTGATTAGTAATATGCATCGCTAAGAACTTAATTTGGACAACTTTAAAGGCGATTTTCTCAATATTTTGATTTTTTTTGCACCCTCAGATTCCAGATTTTCAAATAGTTGTATCTCGCCCAAATATTGTCCTATCCTAACAAACTTATTTATTCAGCTTTCAGAGCTTTTATTTCAGCTTTTTT
>NW_015666177.1:238011-243004 GCF_001515625.1 Sinocyclocheilus rhinocerous
CCTCTTTTTATTTGTGATATACTGTCTCAGTCTAAATTAAATTCACACTGGTGTTTTAGGATGCCAAACAAATTAGAATATAGTAATAATAACGACAGTAATAGACATATATTGTAAAACAATTGCAATGTAAAATAAAAAAAATAAAAAAATTCATAGTTTTTTTTTTTTGCGCTTTACACTACAGTAGGGAAATTACAATACTTCTTTCCTAATTTCTACACTTGAAAGAGATATTTTGAATTTGGACTGTATTTAAACCACTAGCTGTCAGCAATTCATACCGCACTTTAAAGCTTTTATTTTGACGGAAACGGCAGTAGAGCTTTTATTTCTAAAGAAAACTCCAGCTTCAGTGAAAACAGTCTTACAAAAATGCATCTCACTACAAGTCATCTGCTGTGAAAATAAAGCCTAACTGGTGGCTGTTGCGTTCCCAGATGCATGCTAAACTCACAGCACATGAAATAAACGAGTTCACTGCATTCATTCACTGTGAACTAAGCCGAAGTGCGCAGCGAAAACAGACTTTAAGAGATTAAGCCATATTGTGCTTTCGGCTTTAGTTCATTTGACAGATACTGTGCTAAAGCATAATGGTCCAAAACACAACTTTAAAGACCTTTTATGTTAAAATAATAAGTTAAAAAATATTTTAAAAACAACATTTTTGCCCAGAAGACCTATCGTTTTATATCGTTATGTGACCACGATAATATCGAGACGGTTTTGCTAACGTGATATCACGATATTGATAATATCGTTACATCCCTTATATATATATATATAAGGTGGGTGCAAGGACTGGAATTGAGAACCGCTGGTCTAGGATGACCTATTAGCACCCATTTGGTCTTGTGTTATTTAAATTATTTTTTTCTTCATTACTACAGTGTTGATGGCAATAACAAAACAGGAAAATCAGTGCAGGAACAGATTGATGAATTCAGTATCATCCAAAGTGGCACTGCTTACTCACCATCTTCCATGCTATACCACATGGAAAACTTCATCAAAACAGAGGCGAGTTGTCTTTATTATAGTTGTCTTTTATTTTATTCTATTTGATGCTTACTTTCATTTATACCTATCTATCTACAGGTAACTCTATTCCAATGAATGATTACTAATGTGCAAGCAACAGAATTTGTTATCTTTATAAATCTCATTCATTGTCTCAAAAAATATCATTGTCAAGTTTCAAGTGTCAAAATGCAAAGGCCTTCTGAAAGCAGAAAAGCTCTATTTCCTCTAAAAGAGTGAGATGTGACTGGGTCTGCTGTGTTGCCAGTCCTTGTAGTTCTATTTCCAGTTCTCGATCCGTTGTTTTTTCCTACTAAAATGGGATACTGTTTTATACCTAGTGTGAATTATTTTAATTTCAACAACAATGACCATGGCATTTATACTTACTGATATATATAGTACATAATAATAATAATAATATGTATATGAATAATTATCTGTGTTAACCTCCTGATAAGGAAACCAAAGTGAAGGCATTGCTCAAAAGAGAAGTTGTTGCGAGAAAGAAGGAAATCTACTCATCAATCCAAAAAACAATTCAGAATCGAATGACTGCTGGCTATGAGCGTAAGGAAGCATTTAAATCAACACACACTAATTTCAGTTTAACTGTTGCCCACCTGAGGTTGCACAAACCTGTTAGCTTTAAGACCACAGATGAAACCACATTTTTGTCCTTATATAACTAATTACAGTTTTTCTCTCAGAGACATTCTATGTTTGTATTGCCTGTGTTAAAGAATATTAAATATTAACAGAATATTAAATGTTACCTATTACAGAAGCTGCAAAGTTGAAAGGAGTGAAAGCAATGGAGAAGAGGGAGGATAAAATAACGGAAACAATTGAATTGTTAAAACCCAGCATGTTCAAAGATGCAAAAATGGAAGTTCTGAATCAGTTCAAGGATTTAAAGGTATTTCTCAATATTGTTTAAACATATTTGCTGCTTCTTTCTGAACATACTTACGAGCAACACAAAAACGCTCTTCTTTTTCTATACCTTGACTATGTGTTTTCTGTTGTTTCTTTCGAAAGGAGCATATATGCAAGACCCTTGAATCTGAGCTAAAGGGATCAGTGGAACGCTCACTTTCACAAACCAGCAGAACCACCCTGATGGGTAAGAGAGAATTAAACAACAAAAACTGTTTTTCAAAATGATCTTATGCATAGTAAAGTACTTGAGTGATAATTTTGAATCATGGCCTTGTTCAAATGATCACAAATATTAAGACATACTTCAAAATCAGGCTTAACACCCAGTAATATGTCTTTTCTAGATGTCACTAGAGAGATTGAAAAGCTGGAGAGACTGTCAAAGCAGCTTATCTGACTGAGGTCAAGAGCAAGGACAAGAGAAACTGCATCTTTTTCAGTGAAAGTTATTTTTAGGATAAATGTATTTGTATCATAAAGCATGCTTAAAGCTCTATTATTATAATATATGTATATATTTTTTTTTTTTTGACCAAACTTTTGACTGTGTAAAGAGAGAATAAAATAACAAAATATTAAGACATACTTTAAAATCAGGCTGAACACCCAGTAATATTTCTTTTCTAGATGTCACCAGAAAGATCGAAAGGTTGGAGCTTCTGTCAAGGTCTGTCATCTGACTCGTCATTTAAAAGCAGCATCTCAGCATTTTTCAGTGAAAGTTATTTTTAAGATAAATGTATTTCTATTATAAAGCATGCTTAAAGCTCTATTATTATTATTATTATTATTATTATTATTATTTCAAATCCTTTAAATTGTTGGACTTAACTTTTGATTGTGCAGTAAGCACTGCTTAACAGACCTCCTGTCAAAGCAAGAAAGAGAATAGGTGTCTCTGGCTTGTGGCTAACAATGGTTATAGAAAAATATGATTTAATGTATGTGTCTCGCTTTGCAAGTAGTTAGGTGTTGCATTTGCAAAATGAAAGCCTTTGCAATTGCAACCTGCATATATCCTGTGTTTAAGTAACCAAGAGCTTGCTGCAGAGTTAAAACTTAGTGGGTGTGTGTTAATCTTGTTTTGTATGTTCATATATGGAAATTCTTTGTTGTGAAGCAATACTGTGTAACCAAGGCAGAACTACAGTATATATTGAAAAACTTGGAACAGAACGGCACCACACCTCGGGGTGAAGACATCTCGCTGTTATGTTGTGTTGATTTCTTATTCTGAATTTGTTTATTAAAGCGAAACCATTTCAAATGGTGATGCTTTTAAACCTCTCTTAAACAAAATCTCAGAGTAAATTATTTTATTCATAACACTATTATCTGAACCTAAATACTTATCTCAGATGAGCCTCAAGAGGACCGGACCTGATTGATGCTGGAAGGACACCGCACAGGGTTTCTAGACAGCTAACCACATACCAAATCTGAAGGACAAATCCTTTGATTTGGAATTGGCTATTTGGGATTGTAGAGATATGTGTTAGAGTGTTTAGATAATAAGGCAGTATAAAAATACAACATGGCGCCCAACGTGTGAGGGTCGAGTACAAAGGGAGAAAAACTTTAGGCATAATAGAGAGATAAGCAGAAAAAAGACCCCATATACCCACAGCCATAGAAAGCAGTTCAGAGGAACTGAAGTGAAAGTGTGAGCAGGCTAGAGAAGACCTGTAAAAAGATAAAAGACAGAGATTCAGAGACCCTCAGAACAGGGTGAGTTAGTCAGAAAAAAAAAACGGGTTTGAAAGTTAAAAGTGAGATATGATGGGCCAAATGGTTACCATTGATCTAGTTTCTCGGGATATGGGGGGGGGGGACTATAATGGATTAATGGCATGCAGTCCAGTCAGATACCATGGGGAGAGGTCAGGGTGATCGCTTCCATAGTAAATCTCAGAATGAGGCAAGGGGCAGAGGCTCCGACCTTCATTTACTCCAAAAAGGAGGCAAGGATAGATCTCCCAAAGTAAGAGTTTTTGACGAAGCAGGGGGAGAATTAAAAGGCATGCCAACAAGAGATTGGGCCACCCTAGCTGAAGTTGACCAGGGAGAAGGATCTGACGGGCTCAATAGCTCCTAGTTTTATACCTTGGAAACGAATATGCTCTTGATTCAAGTGCTCCAGCACCTGATAACCCCAATAGCCCAAGTGATGAATTTTCGTCAGAGGACGAAGAGCCACTCAGGATTTATTTTGGAAAGGGAAACATTTTTATTATCTTAAAAAAGGGTGTTTAGAGCAGGAGGAGGAAGCTTGTGTTTTGGTAAATGCTGCCAATAAATTTCTCAGCCATGGGGCTGGGGTGGCTGCAGCCCTTAGAGAACGGGCAGGACAAAAATTTCAAGAAGAATCAGATGGACTGATAGAACGTAGAAAGAACCCCCCTAGAACGGGAGATATAATCCTACAGAAAATAGGAGGGCCAAATGGCAAACCAGTAATACATGCCATTGGGCACGAAAAAAGCAGAGGCCACGAATTAGAAGAATTAAAAGCTATTTTGACCTTGGACACATTAATCTCCTGGGGTCGAAGCCCGCACCAGTGCGGTCTGTCTCGTATTTCCTTTATGACCGCGAAAAGAACTAAAAATACTCCGTCAGTTTTGATCGTACAAATAAGAATAAGGTATCGTTTGAAACTGCAAAGGGTCTACTTTTATTTGCGTATAGTCATAATAACAACAAAACAATATGCTTTTGTAAAATAAAGAAAATAAACAGGGTGCGTTCTCTGCCGTCTCAGTCTCTGTCACCTCTCTTCACAGATACGTAAATAAAACAACATGAATCTCCGCGAATACTTGCCTCAAAGACATGAGAAATATATGTATAGAAAGCTTGAAATGTCTACTTTTAAATGAAGTAAGTCACGTCCAAAACAAATATTCTCTGGTAAAGTAATCCGTATTAAACCAACGCGATGTCCAGTTTTCCAGTCTCAACTCATTATATGTAATGCGGTCACGTGCCGATCGCGGCTTTTCAGATTCTAAACATCCACGTGAGACGC
>NW_015666177.1:243795-244835 GCF_001515625.1 Sinocyclocheilus rhinocerous
ACGTAAATAAAACAACATGAATCTCCGCGAATACTTGCCTCAAAGACATGAGAAATATATGTATAGAAAGCTTGAAATGTCTACTTTTAAATGAAGTAAGTCACGTCCAAAACAAATATTCTCTGGTAAAGTAATCCGTATTAAACCAACGCGATGTCCAGTTTTCCAGTCTCAACTCATTATATGTAATGCGGTCACGTGCCGATCGCGGCTTTTCAGATTCTAAACATCCACGTGAGACGCCACGCAGCTGGATCCAGTGGAGGATATCACTCTGATGAGTAGTCTAAGAGCACTTGCATCTGTTGTTATTGTGTTATTGTGACATAACTTGTACACATTTTACTAGACTTTTCCCAAAATATAATTACTGACTACATGAATGAAATCAAGTGAAACATTTTGAAATATGTGTTATTTCATTGTCTAACTGTCTGACAACGCCAGGATGCTTGTTTAATGTTTTATAACATATAAAACCACAAGATAGAAAAGAAGTGTGTGTTAACACTATGAATGTTTGGCAGAAAGGTGTGTTACTGTTCAAGTCTCAGTGTTCAGATCAGTAAGTTCAATCATGTGTCCTTGACCTTCACTGTGTATATTTTTTATTATACGTATAGTCATAATAACAACAAAACAATATGCTTTTGTAAAATAAAGAAAATAAACAGGGTGCGTTCTCTGCCGTCTCAGTCTCTGTCACCTCTCTTCACAGATACGTAAATAAAACAACATGAATCTCCGCGAATACTTGCCTCAAAGACATGAGAAATATATGTATAGAAAGCTTGAAATGTCTACTTTTAAATGAAGTAAGTCACGTCCAAAACAAATATTCTCTGGTAAAGTAATCCGTATTAAACCAACGCGATGTCCAGTTTTCCAGTCTCAACTCATTATATGTAATGCGGTCACGTGCCGATCGCGGCTTTTCAGATTCTAAACATCCACGTGAGACGCCACGCAGCTGGATCCAGTGGAGGATATCACTCTGATGAGTAGTCTAAGATTACTTGCATCTGTTGTTATTGTGACAT
>NW_015666177.1:245562-273559 GCF_001515625.1 Sinocyclocheilus rhinocerous
ATGAATGTTTGGCACAAAGGTGTGTTACTGTTCAAGTCTCAGTGTTCAGATCAGTATGTTCAATCATGTGTCCTTGACCTTCACTGTGTATATTTTTTATTATACTGTGTTGTAAATAAAATACAAATTATAATCAAAAACCCACATTATTTTACTCTCCTCACACTCTTTCTTACCTGCCTCAGTCACTTTCATATTGATGACTCATTATGAGAGGCCCTTTGTCTCTCAGTTGTGAATCACTAAATATTCATGGACATTGTCACTCCCTCGCAAATGGGCATTCTATCAGAAATCCTGTTTTACAAATGTTAAATCAATATATTGTTTTCTGTGAAGGAGTGAACAGGATCCTTTTCACATCATTCTGTAGCAAAAACTCTAGTCTACCTCATCCAGTTCTCAAAAGTCTTGTGAACAAATATTCTGTATGTGTTTTATGGCCTTATTTCAGTGACTTAAAAAATTTAGTTTTCCACTAACCACGCATAAACATTGTTTTCTCAAAAACACAAACATGTACTTTCATGCTGCTCACATATTATTGTAGCCCAGTTTGTGCTGAATACAGTGTTATCAGACTTTAGCCATTAATATGTTTTTAAGATACTGAAAAAAAACACAGCACAGTGGCTATGCCCATAATATCAGGAGGGGTGTATGGTTTTAGTGAAACCAAAATGGGGACATCCCTCGTAACAGCACTGTTAAGAAAAACTGACCGTACTGACTGGCCTAAAACATGGATAGTCTTTCACCCAAATGCCGCGGTGTTGAAGAATATAATGCAAAGGGTGAATCAAGATGAAGCGGCCAGAGAAGGAAGGTCAGATCAGGGAATAGGCACGAGACAACAATCGACTGAACTCAGGGCAGAAGCCCTAGAACACGAATCAGATCCTAACTGGCCGGTGTTAAAGCGGGTAGGAACTTCTCGAGAGAAAAGAGACCAAGTAGACAACCCCTTTCCTAAACTGAAGCTCTGTAAGAGTTATGATACATTTAGACTAGGAAAAGGGTCATACAAACCAACACCTGCAAAACGTAGGAAAAGAGAGACCCTTTTAGATCGAAGGGACACGTGGGACGAAGAGTACGCACCCAGTATAACCTGTGGTCAAGTATGGTGTTTATTTAATGGAGGAGACTCTATAGAAACCTTCGCGGACACCACACTGACTCAGAGAGCAAAGAGAGCAATTGGAGCACAGAAAGACCTGATAAACAAAGCAGCATTAGAAAGAATAATCAGGGACAGTGTAGGCAGCAACGATGAATACTATTCTGATGCAGGGGCAGAAAGAAATAGTTCTTCTAGTACTTCCAGTGACGAGGATCAGTCAGATTCAGACTATGTGGAGTTAATAGCAGAAAGGAGAGAAAGGACTTCGACCCCAGTTAGAATGCCACAGACGGGCCACAGAAGGTTGCGGTTCAGGGAGAGGACCCCCGAACCAGAGTCTCAATACGACTCAGAAATAGACCAACCAGTTGAGGTTAATGAATGAAATCAGCATTTAGATTGATTAAAACGATGATTGGGCCGGTGACGTTTTGCTTGACTTCAAAAGAGTTTAATGGATCATTTGTATTATTAATGTGAATGTTAAAATCTCCGACAATTCGCGCTTTATCAACAGTAACCAATAGGTCTGAGAGGAAATCTGCAAATTCTTTTAGGAAATCTGTATACGGCGAAACATCGAGAACACGAGCACCAGGAAAACAGTGGGTGTGCACTTTAACTTTAGCGAGGGTAGGACGATGGAGCCTCCGACAATCACAGCGTCGCGTTCCATCTCGCGGAGGGAAGCGAAGCGGTTCCGGGTGGAGATCTCGAAAACCCCAGGTGGCGGAGGGGAAGAGGTCGTCACCCGGGGCCTGGCTCGCGTCTTTCGCTGTAGGTGCACCCAGGGTCCGTTGTGGCCGGTATGAAGGACATCTGGGAAGATCGCGTCCTGGGTGCACGTGGCTCGTGCAGAGAAACACACGAAGTAGAGTTGGTGGGACTGTTAGCAGCGCACTGTATACTTACCTCGGACTTGTGAGCGTCGGCCCGGGATGTTTCCAGCACGGCTCTCCGCTCTCTCAGCTGGGCCTGCCTCTCCACCAGATCGCGGATCTGCTTCTCCACGGCCTCCAGCTCTGTCCTCACCTGCACTCAAAGGTAGACACACATCCGCCATTAATGCAAGTAACAGTGAGTAAAACAATGGTAATGTGTGTGAATAGAGTATTAGCAATGCAAGCGAGATTAGCGGCAACCACGCGGTCACGGTTTGTCAAGGGAGGACCCAAATGCAGAATGGACAGGGGAAACAGTTTATTAACAAAATTGAGAGCACAAAAGGATGAGGCAGGAAGACAGTCCAGAAACGAAAATGATGGTGTATAAAATTGATTTTAAGATAAAAAATAGACAATCAAGAATTAACTTGGAGTTCAAGCTCAAAACATGCGGCAGCAACAAATAGCAATAACAGATCATATACAGTAGATCAGTCATGGCAGCTAAATTAATTAATCCTGTTATCTTTTAACAGTTATGTGATAAACTTGGTGGGATGACAGGTGGTTGGCTGCTTTATAAAGCATCAGGTAATGTTTACTGCTGAGTTACTGGTTGATCTAGTTCTTTAATTCTATACTTTTTAGCGATATATATTTACTAATGATATATATAGAGAAGAATTATGTACTGAAATGTTATGCACATTGAATATTTCATTAGAGATCTATAGATCTGTTTATATACATTTATATTTTACAGCTTACATAGAATGTTTATTTTACTGTTCATATATAATAAATATGATACATAACGCTTGCTGTTAATACCTACAGGAGGTTGGGGTAGTTGTAAACTCACTCTAGTGGCACCTGCAGACTGTGGGTATACAGGCAGGCTTATTAAAGCTACTAAAATAGGAGAGAGTTCGGTCCTGTACATAGCTCCTCTACAGGATGAGCTAGACACTGCTCCCTTGCCACCATCGTGAAGCCTTGCGTGACATGCCTAATGCAATATGCAAGAAATGCAATTAGCAACTAATCATATTAAGTCGTGTTCTGATGTTGTTGCGGTGGAAGATGAGAATGAAACTCAAGATGAAGCACAGGATGTGGAAGGTGAGAACAAAGACAACAACATGAACAGGTAAGTTTTGTCAGTACACGTACATTTCTTACTGATGCTAACAGTTTACCCAAAGTGATCAAAAAATTAATTGCAGACTAAAGAAAAATTTCTGTATTTAGGATATTTTTGTGGTTGGTTATGTGTATTATAGGCTTGCTGTCCTATTTGTCAAGAAGAAATGCCCCTTGATGTCTTTGAAGTTCATGACAGTGAATGTGGGGAAAAATGTGCAAGTTGGAAAATCATTTATGAAAGGACTTCACACTAGAATCAGTATTTTAAGTGTTGTTTTTCCCTTTCCCTTTGTAGAACAATGGATGATGAAATGAACAACACAGCTGGGCCGCTCATTCATGGATAATGGTAATTAAATAGTTTCTCCTTTGACTTTTTTGCACAGTGTAAAAGAGGATTATGTGACTTTGTTGACAATAAGTATGTTTATTGACTGACATTCTAAAGATGTCTGTATTTTGTAGTCCATCTTGAATTTGTAGCAAATAAGTAGAGATGAAAGAAACTGTTTATGTGAAACAGAGCTCTTTTAAATTTAGCTTGATTTGGGAATAATTGTAATTTTATTTACCAGACTGGAAGCCCCACCCGGATCCAAAAGTAGCTGCGGCCTTGTACAGAAAGGAAATTCTCCGACTTCATGAGACAGGAAAACCTCTTTTCAACTGATCAACTTCTACAAGCAAAGAAATGTAGAGTGGGCAAATCCTATTAAATGTTGTAACGGGGCGAACGAGACGCGAGACGTGCGGATTCATTTGCAGGCTTTTATTAAACCGAGACGTGGTCATAAGAGGCATGGGTCAAACAGTGGCAAACAGGTACATTTAGGCAAGACAAAGAGTATTCCTAGGGCAAGCGTGGGTCTACGATCGGTGAACAATATCCAGAGGGCTTGACACAAAGGGTTAATCCAAAATACACAGGCAGAATCAGAATATGGGAAAACAGGCAAGGCAAGACTTATGACTAGACTATGAAAACTAGAAACTGGCTCCGTAGAGTAGCTATCGCTAGGAGAGTGATAAACGCTATACAATACTCGGCTATCTCTGCTGTTTTCCCGACCAAAGCAGTCACTGTCTGCACTGAACTTGGCCCAGGTACCTCACCATCCGTGATTGGTACCGCAACGTTCTGAACTTCTTCAGTGTTTGCACTATTCTCATCATTCACAACCGGTAAAGGCACCTCATTCAACTTATCCACCCTATTTGGGCACGCACGAATCAAATGTCCCATTCCACCGCAATTAAAACACTTTATATTGTTTGTTGTAGCGAAAATAACATAGTTGAAATCCTCATGTCGAAAATTCAGGGACAAATCCAGTTCATCAAGGTGCTCCTGCAAAATCATATAAACATAGCGCCTAAACGACATGTGATCGCGACCTAATCAGATTATACCCCAGATACCCCTGATAAACACCCAAATTTATAAGCCTCCCGGTAGCAGGCTTTCAAATAAATGAAAAGGACAAGCAGGAACAATGCCACAAGATCACAAGTTTATTCATCAAATCACTACTAAAAACATTGAGCTCAACATTCATAAGAAAATACACTTTACACCTTAAAAGTAAACTACTTGGCTTAAGCCAAACTAGCATTCATTGGCAGTGGTAGCGGAGGTGTCCAAATACCTTGCTATGGGGCACCAAAGAGACACTATATAACCAGCCCAATGGCTTTGATTTAGTATGACCAAATGAACCGGCCACCCCTATACTAACAAAAAAATGACAATAATAATAATGACAATAATAGCAATGAATAACAATACACAAAAAAAAGAAACAGACCAGAAAAAAATTAAAGGAGGTTACTTTCTTTGATGTTATACCGTTACACCAAACATTAGATACAGCTCAAATTATTAACCAAGAGTGAAGAAAAAAAAACCACATTTAAACAATCCAAACCAAGCAATCAACAAAAAACACTGTGTAGTGTGAGAGTCCATGTAGTGAGCGGGTGACCTCTGGTGGTGAGTGAACGGAAGTTCATAGACCAGATTCGTGACAAATGTCAACTTCAAGGTACAAGCTAGAAACTGTTGATGAAACCGTGTATGTGTGATCGCGACCTAATCAGATAATACCCCAGATAAACACCCAAATTTATAAGCCTCCCGGTAGCAGGCTTTCAAATAAATGAAAAGGACAAGCAGGAACAATGCCACAAGATCACAAGTTTATTCATCAAATCACTACTAAAAACATTGAGCTCAACATTCATAAGAAAATACACTTTACACCTTAAAAATAAAAAACATTAGATACAGCTCAAATCATGAACCAAGAGTGAAGAAAAAAAAATTTCAAATCCAAACCAACCAATCAACAAAAACAAACTAAATGTATACATTCACTACTTCAAACCAACCCAACACCATCAAAAAAGGGAAACCAACAAAATCAAAAGAAATTCACCCCAAAATAAACCATAAATTCTCAGTCCCTTAACTGAGCAATATCAATGTAAGACAGGACAAAGAAATAATACCCAACCAACCCCAATAACAAAATTCAAACAAACACCTGAACCAAATCGACTTACAACAAAACCCAAATAATACAAATAAGAATACAATAAACAAACCAAATGACAATGACAATAATAGCAATGAATAACAATACAAAAAAAAGAAACAGACCAGAAAAAAAAAGAAAGGCGGTTACTTTCTTTGATGTAATACCGTTACACCAAACATTAGATACAGCTCAAATCATGAACCAAGAGTGAAGAAAAAAACCCCACAATTAAACAATCCAAACCAACAAAAACAAACAAAATGTATACATTCACTACTTCAAACCAACACAACATAATACACCATCAAAAAAGGGAAAACAACAAAATCAAAAGAAAAATCACCCCAAAATAAACCATAAATTCTCAGTCCCTTAACTGAGCAATATCAATGTAAGGCAGCGGAACAAGAGGCAACGGTCTTGCGTCTCCAAGGCAAGCGATGTACAGACAATAGCGAACTGAAGGCATTCAAAGCAACAGTGCGCAAGCAACAATCCGGCATCTCAAAACTGGAACCGGTATATAAGCCACAACAAAGCAGCAGCTGGCGACTTCTTTCATGCGCATGACACTTACATACTCACTAACAATACCTGGACACACACGACTAATCTTTCCAGAGGAGTGAGGAAGATTCACGACCCACACAACAGGTCACATCAGTGCAATGCCATGAGGAAACTGAAATCTCACCTGTGTCTATATAATTAGGTGATTACCTGACGTGAAATCTCACCTGTGTCTATATAATTAGGTGATTACCTGACGTACCAACCCACCACGCACCATTCTTAAAGGGGCCATGCTACTACATATGCAATAAACTATTCAGCTCTTATAGTGGTATTCGTGATGTCAGCTTTAAATATTCATCGCGGCCTTTCGCATAGTACAGACAATCACAGCCTTTCGCGTGGCATGGCCTTTCGCGGCTTTTCGCATAGTACATTTATCACATGGCCTATCCGTACCTTTCACATCACATGGCCTATCTGACTATTGTTGATTTTATATAAGCTGGCCTTTAGTGGCCCTTTTCTTAATTGGTCTATCATGGCTTTTCGTTGGTTATTCACATAATTAGCTTATCGTGTCCCTTCGCGCTGCATGGCCTATCGTGGCCATCTGGTAAAATTGAATATTATTGTTTATGTAACCTGGCCTCTTGCAATTTTGTTTCAAAAATTGAAATTGATTTTGTTTTTGTAATTGTTTCATTATAATGTACTGATTAAAATTAGTAGTCAATAATTAAATATTATTTTATCACTCTTCACGCCTCCCCTGACATGCACTCATGCCCCAGACCGACTCCGCTTGCATTCACGTGATTTGGGTGTGTTTAGGGAATATTGGCATTTATCTACATGTGATTTGATTAGCTAGTCATGGTGGACTGTCATGATTTTGGCTAATGCAGGACACTAATGAATGATGCACACCAGAGGGGATTTAGAAGTAGGTATACGCTTTTTTTAGTATTTCTTTAAATACGTGTCATGTGATCTGGTTTATTTTGGGGGTTCACTCGTTGAGTTCCAATGGTTAGATGGAGTTTTGTCTGAGTCTTTCAAGCATTTGCGGGAGTCAAGCCCAAGATTATTTACATTCATTTCATTACCGGTATTTACACTCTTCGTTTTTGTAACCCGGCCTACTGTGGTTTCTACGTAACATGACCTACGTGGTCTATCTGCGTTAATCGGCCTAACGTGTTAATCGGCCTGATATGGCCTCTCATCAGCCCGTCGGGGCCTCCACGCTGCACAGCCTGTCGGGGCCTTCGCTTTACATGGCCTTTTGAGGCTTTCATATTACACAGCCTATAGTGGCCTTTGCACAATATGGCCTAGTGTGACCATCAGGTAAGTCTGAACATTATTGTTTATTTAACTTGGCCTATTCTGGCCCTTCACAACATTGGTCTATCATGGCTTTTCTCATTACATGAAGTACGCTGTCTTTGCATTAAATGGCATAATGCGGCCTGTCATAACATAGCTCATAAGTCATTTGTTTATAAATATTTATTAATTATGCCTTTTCATAAAATGTAATGCTAATCTTTTGACTTCATTTTAGGATATCCAATAAAGAAAAGCCTCACCTGATGGGAATCAATTCACACTTCTTTTTGGGGGTAGGCTCCGCCCCTGCCTTCATCTCCAGGCAGGATCAGCCAAATCTGCGCTCCCAGGATTTGGGCAAAGGACGGGGCCTACGCCAAAATAATTTTTCTGTACAACTATTCACTAATTATTGTAACTCACTCACCACCATCCATTAACACTTTACGGAATAAATACCATGTAAACATTTACCTTCTCTCTGAGTCTTTCTGATAGAAATGTACTTATACAAATCATGCAGTTAGCTAAGAATTGATTAATTTAAACAATGTATTAATTAATGACAGAAACAATGAGCTCATTGAAGTAATTAATTTGTGTTATTAACAAGTGATTAAAATGTATAGAAAAATTATCATTGGGGCATGTTGATTCAGAGTTTGTGTCATCTGAATTCCTCACAGAAGTTGGGTGATCTCTTCACAGTAGTTGGAGTCATCTCGTGTGTGTGTGCGTGTGTGTGTATACGTTTTTCTATCTTGGTGGGGACCTGAATGCACACCGACTCATGGGGACTCGTGTCCCCATGGGGGTAAAAGCTTATAAATCATACAGAATTAGTTTTTTGAAAATGTAAAAATGCAAAAAGTTTAGTGTGATGGGTAGGTTTAGGGGTAGAGTTAGTGTAGGGGGAGAGAATATACCGTTTGTACAGGATAAAAATCATTACACCTATGGAATGTCCCCACAAGGATACTAAAATGTGTGTGTGTGTGTGTGTGTGTACCTACTTAACCATATTTTGGGGACAAATTTGTACCCAAAAGTGAGCTAAACCTGACAAAATCTCCAAAAACCTCTGTTTGGGGATGTGTATCTGTGCTTTTCTCAGCCTCTGCTTGTGCTGATGGAAATTAGTTTTTATTGTAGTGTCACATCAATCTCTATTATTACGCTAAAAATTACCTTTCAGTTGAAAAGTACCTTTCAACTAAATCCTCTTGATCGGGCTCCTCTGACGTGATATCCGCAACAGCCAATGAGAGCAAGCAAGCGTCACCTAATGGATGTTGCGTGCTTCTATAGCTAAAATTTGGCAGCCACAAACATCAGATTCAAAATGAGCTTTATTCACCAAGTCAAGTGTATGCAAACACACAAGGAATTTGTTGTGGTTTTACATGAGCTCTTGGTACATGCATACATAGGGGAGAGTGAGGTAAGATGAGCCATTTTTTACTTATGTGGTCCTCAAGATAAGGGAAATGAGGCAGAAGTGCAATGAAAGTATCTAAAGTAATTTCAGGATGTCTCCTATCATTTTAAATGATCAGAATACATCTATGACAAAGGGTTCTAAAAATATGGCTTCTTATTAAAAAAGTGTTCATGTGGCTTAATTTACCCCAGGCTAGGGGTAAGATCCGAGTGTTGGACCACCTGGGTGTAAACTGACCATCTAAATGAATCTGAAACCCATGTAAAATTGTAAAGATAATTTACTTTAAAAACTCAATAATAAAATATGTAATTCTTTCTTTAACTCTAACTTAACATAAAATCAACCAAATAAACTTGACATTTGAATATCTCTAATTGTTTTCATTTCTGAAACAATATGTTGAGCACCAAAATTGGAACCTTCTCAAAAACAATAAAAAGTTTGTAAAATTACACACAAACTAAATTAGAATGAATAAATAAATGTCACTGAAGTTAATAAACATTTCAGTCAAAAGGTTTTTTGGCATGGTAGTTTTTTTCTGTAATTCTGACCATTTTAGGCCATTAGGGACTACAGGTGGAAAATATATGGTTAAGCATCTTATGGTTCATATGAGAGAAGAATCTGGTTTACACTGTTCCCATCAAAGAAAGTCAAGAAAAGAAAAAAAAAACTATTGGCGTAATATTACATTGAAATTATACCAGTTTATGCTTCAGAGATTTAACTTAACTTAAGTGCCTTATTTGTTATGCTAAAATTTACAGTTTTGGTGTTACAGAGTTTTTGCACAGTCTGGCAGAAATGTTGGGTGATTCACAAATATAGTAATATACGTGCACGGTAGCCAAGATAAAGGGGGTGGGTCAACTTGCCCACTGGCTCATCTTACCCTACTTTCACCTACATTTAAATAAACATACATATATGACACGAGAACAGAAGAACATTTAAGTAAGACTAAGGGGAAAAGAAATAATAATTTATACATCTGGAACAGAACAGACTTGTGGACAGATTTGTGCATAATGTACTGTATATATACAGTACAAACCTATAAATGAAATCTGTATATGTATTTATATAAAATCTAATTATTGCCTCTCTCTCAGTTACTGAGATATAAATAATAAAAACTAGTGGTAATTACTATGTTAGCTGTCTGAAGATAGTTTAGGGGGAAAAAAAGCTTTTTATGCCTAGATGTTCTGAGATATGCAATGTCTGCCTGAGGGCAGAAGTGTGAACACGCCACAAAAGTAGAGTACTAAGAAACTAGTGAATACAAACTAAAAGTCCATGAAAACTAAACCTAACAAAACAAGACCGTGACAACTGTACTCACAAATATTTATTTACATTTAGTCATTTAGCAGATGCGTTTATCCAAAGCGACTTACAAATGAGGACAATGGAAGCAATCAAAATCAACAAAAGAGCAATGATATGCAAGTGCTATAACAAGTCTCAGTTAGCTTAACGCAGTACACGTAGCAAGGTTTAAGTTATATAATAAATAAAAAGAAAGCAGATAAAATAGAAAAAGAATAGAGCAAGCTAGTGTTAGAGGTCTATTTTGCTTTTGTTAATTGTATAATATTTATATACTTATTTAAACTACAATGAATGTTAAATTATTATGGGATCTCCTTCAAACAGTGAAAAAAACGTTCAAAATCTTTACTTTTTCTTTTTTTTTCCTGAGCTAAAAAAAGAAAACATTAATGACAGTGTATTTACTGAATGAAAATCTATTTATATTTACTAAAACATGTTAAAAAAAAGTGTGCAAAGATTTTGTATCAATACCAGGTCTTTTAATACATTTTAATTATATCAAATAAGTAAAGAAATATGTTATGACTGCAATAACCCTATTGTACTGTAACATAAAGAGTAATAATAATAATAATAACCAAAATATTTATTTTATCACTATTTAAATCATAACCATTAAACAAATCCCAAAATGGTTACTATTGCAAACATTGTACTATAAAATAAAAAGTATTGGTAACACTTTATTTTAGGGTCTTATTGCTTTACTATTTGCTTTACAAATCAATTACTAGAATATTGTCTGTTTATTAGTACTTATAAAGCACATATTAATGCCTACAGATATGTATTGAATATTTTAATCTTCTGAAATGTACTCCTGATAGATAACTTTTCATTCTTGCCACTTATTTTATTTTATTTATTTTGTGTGTGTGTGTGTGTGTGTGTGTGTCGGGATTTTATATTAGTAATAATTATTTTATGAGAAAATGTTTGAATGAAACATTGAAAGATGTCATTATTTATGGGCAAGTTAACTAAAGGATTATCAACTAATCATAAAAATAATGAATAGATTAATTGATCAGTTAGTTAGAGGCCTAAAAAAACATTACAGAGTGTGATTTCTGTTAGAATACAACTTCCTGTACAGCTGTTTTGTAGAAAGTACAATACAACCACATGTGAAATGTGAACTGAATTAAAGGGTTAGTTCACCCAAAAATGAAAACATCGTATCCGCGTGACGCAGCTGACACAGAATAGCATACGCTGTTTGCGTTCAGAGGATATTCTCCAAAATGGTGCTACAGGGTGACGTGGAGGAGACGAATTGTTGAATAAAGTTGTTATTTTTGTTTTCTTTGCGTACAAAAAATATTCTCGTAGCTTCGTAAATGTACGGTTGAACCATACGGTTGAACCATGGATTATTTTACAGATATCCTTGCTACGTTTCTGGACCTTGATCGTGTAAGGATCCTTGCTGTCTATGGGAGGGTCAGAGAGCTCTCAGAACTCATCAAAAATATCTTAAATTGCGTTCTGAAGATGAAGAAAGGACTTACGGGTTTAGAACGACATGAGGCTGAGTAATTAATGACATTTTGGGGTGAACAATCCCTTTTAACAATCCTTGCGCTGAATGTCATCTGTTGAGGAGTGTAAAGTGGACTGAGATGTCTGCACATTTGTCTCTGGGCACATTCGTGTTTATAGATATTGAATGATTTTTCATGAAAATAACACAATTGTTCTGAAAGCTTTGTGCAGATGAGCATTTATGAGAGTCTACAGTCATTAATGTCAGAGATTTGTTTTTACTGAAAATGAAGTATACCGGTAAAAAAAATTTGCAAATGCATTATAGATGCATATGTTTTTATTGAGATTTTTTGTTTTTGCATAAATATACCCTTTAAGCTTAAGCATTTTAAGCTTCTGTTAATTTCAGAAGCACATATAAGAGTGATTATTTTTTATGTTAGTTTGTAGGTTAGTAAGAGCTTTTTTAGGGTACAATTTAGCAAAGTCCTGCTTTCGTTATAATCATACCACAAATTGTAAACCAACTATCACCAACATGATTTGCAACAGTAATCCCAGTTGTCTTCATAGTCTGTGTAGCACCACAGGTAATCTTTCTCGTGGTAGCCACACTTGTGATTGGACCTGCAGGTTTGGCCATCCACAGCTGAGTAGCAATCATCAGAAGTACAGCAGTCATCATAATTGCCTTCATCATTCGTGTAGCACCACATAAGTCTTGATCCATATTTGGCACAAGCATGGTCACTGCGGCAGTACTTCCCGTTTTTAGCTTTACTTCTCCACAGCGGAGGGCTGCAGAAGTCCCAGCTGCCAGAGATGGTCTTACACCAGTAGTAGTCGTTGCCGTATGTTGCACATGGGTGATCATCCAAGCACTTCTCTCCTTTAAAAGTGACGAGTGAGTACCGGGCCGAGCACTCGATCTGCGTCTGGCCTGAGTAACACCTGTAGGAATTGAGATTGTCCTGGTACAGGCAGGGAGTGGAGCAGCACGACTTGACTTCACCATTAGTTTCACACTGACAGCTGTACCTAGAGTCAGAGAAGCTCGAGCAGGGCGATCCATCAGCTGCAGTCTTCTGCTTCTCTGGGACCAGCAGGCATTCGACAGCATCCGACACCCCTGATATGTCCCTTTTTCTGAGATCACTCCTTTCTAGTGGTTTCACGCGAGTTATAAGACAACTGCTTCCAGCAACCTTCAGATTCTTTGCTTCATTGTAGTAAGTGCTCATGCTGTCAAAGGCTAATTTTATTGTCATCTCACTCACCTTGAATTTCTTTTCAGGTATGATGTTACTGTCGGCAGCCCTTTTCAATAAGGTGCACGTGTTTTGCATGTCTGAGCTCATTTGGACTCCTTGCTTCTCCTTGCTTTGTTGACTGATTAATGTCTGAAATTTGACCTGAACGTCATCTAATTTATTATTGTCATGAAAACAATCAGCCACAAAAATGCTAATTTCTGAGCGCTGACGATAGTGATTTTTTATTTGCGTGTTCAGGTTTGGGACACTCCACAGGTGTATGCTGCCTTCTGGCTTGTTTTCCCCCATATAGCTGAAGGAGAAAGACTTTTTGTCATCAGAGTGGTGCTTATAGCAGACGGCCGTCCAGATGTGAGAGGGCACCGTCACCCTTTCGGGCTCTTCAGAGATTTCGCTTTGTGGTATCCGTAGGTTCACATCAGGTACTGTACCTGTGACAATGTAGACTGTAGCAGAACCACTGTCACTAATGAGCTTGTCTCTTAAAAAAGTCCTCAAAGTTTTCTCCCACTTTGCCCATTGGTTACGGTTGAAGCACGCATCCATAGGTGCTGCATTGGTCAGCGTGAACGTTGCTATACGGCCTGCACCGCACTGGAAGCTGTTGGGGTTCAGGTGTCCCTTATCATATCCTGTTTCACTGTAGTCGTCGCTGATGGCTTGCTCTCCTTTATAAGCTCTTTTGTAATTTTGATTCTCACGGACCATATAGTATTGAGTTTGTTCTTCAGGTTTGGAAATCTACAGAAGAAATATTATGTTAGATGGTTAGTTTGATGTTTTATTATTTTTTAATTTAATTTTTGTAACATTAAGTAAGGTAACACTACAATAAAGTTTCATTAGTTAACTACATTAGTAACATGAACTAATAATGAACTGCACTTCTACAGCGTTTATTAATCTTTATTAACCCTGTAAGGCCCACAATATTACAACATCATTTTTAGCTTGACTAAAAAAAAAAAACAGGTCATGTTTTTTCTCTCTCTCTCTAAGACCACATTTACGCAAATAATAGGTCTTATTGTTCAGCCTTGCAATGCAATTGGATGCTAGATTTTAAAAAAAATAAAAATAGGTCTATTTACGTGGACATGAAGTCACACTACCTGCGAACTTCCCTTGAAGCACATCATCTTGTTTTTATGGACTGGATAAATCAACATTCAAGTAAGTAAAATCCCTAAAATATTTTTTTCTGTCATTATGTAGATATTAAGGTATTGTCAAATGCTTTGATCATTTTGGATTATTTGGATCTTATGTCAGTGTTATAATTTTGCAACACTGGGTTAAAGGGGTAGCAAAATTTGCCTGTGCACTGTGCACATTACATGAATGAATTGTGCTTCTCACCTGTTCCATGTGGAAAAAAATACTAGAAACATACTGGTTTTGATTATTCACGAGTTTTTTTTTTTTTTCTGGGCTTTGCTTGTTTGTCCAAATATCTGCCTGCTGCATGAGGGACAGGTGATAATGTTCTGGATTGTGGGGGTATCAGTGCTATTAGCATGATAAGTAAGGGCACAATAAGCAATCAGAGAGTATTGTGTGAATTCTATGGAATGTGTGAATTCTCAAGAATGGGTGAATTCTTTAAAATGTGCAAGTTTGATTGGGATTAATTTGCATTGAGATGATTTAGCATAGAAAACAATCAGTGTGTTTTTTTTTCTATTTCAGAATGCCATCAGCCAGGAAAGACTGTCATCATATGTGTATGATATCACTGATGCTGTCCAAAATGGGAACAGTGACTTTGAGATGGACTCTGATACAAGTGATGAAAGTTCTAAAGTCAAGTAGTGAAAGTTTTCATTTAGTTCATCAGGTTCTGTGAATATAATCTGAACATATATTTTTATAATAAATTCTTTTTTCATAAACATTTGACTTACTGTATCATTATTGTGTGATTATTATTGTATATATTCATATAGGCCACTGATATAAGGTTACAGAAGCATTACACCCTGCAAATGAACCTTTAGATGTCCTCTGCATTTGTTCAGATAGTGAGTAAAAACAGTGAAATTCTGCTACCCAAGAGCCCAACATTGCAATATTACAACATTTCCCTGAAAACTTACTAAAATGTCAAAAATGTAAAAACCCAATTATTTCTACATTAGAGGCCTCCTACAACAACATTTTTAAGTTTTTTTTTTTTTTCTATATTCTGGTTTTTGAGGGTTAGTTAATTTCAAAATTTACTAATACATTATTAACATTAAAAGTTATGAACGAACAATGAACATCTGTATTTTGTTAACTAACGTTTACAAAGATTAACAAATACCGTATCGAATGTATTGTTCTTACTTTGTCATACTTTTTTAATGTTATAGTACAGTATAAGAATGTTCCATATATCACCATCAGTCTAATGTATTTTATATATTATTTGGAATGACAAAACAGAATGGAATGCTTAAACTGCAAATGAAAGTCTTTTGTTAGACAGTGAAGCACATGATTACCTGTGGCTCTAAATGCCAGAAGCTTGGCCTTCCACTGTCGGTTAAGCATGTAGGGTCAAATCTGTAGGCGCTGTAGAGAGGAATCTTGTGATTAATTGAGTACAGCGTAGCGTAATGAGGGCCTAAGTTTGCTGTAAACTGACAGATTTTCTTGGCATTCTGATCCATTCCCACCGGTTCTGTGTCTTTGTAGAAAAATTCTTTACAATCAAAGTCATCAGCTACTTTTGCTTGAGCACTGAATGCTCTCAGCACAATACAGGTGAGCAGAGCCGGAACAAACATGGTGTGAAGCTGCTCTTGTGTTACAGAGCAGAGACACCAGAAGCGCAGCGACTTTAAATACACAGTCAGCGTCAGAGATGCTGTTGTGGGTGTGACTGAAACTAACAAATGAGAAGAAATGACAAATATGATGGGAACTTCGCTTCACCATGCGTATGGGACTCATTTTTAGAGCTGGCACATGTAGGCTACAGTAACCTTGATTTAAAATAAAACAAATAGCTAATTTATACTATTGATGCTCACTATTGCTCAGTACTCAGTATTTTTCTCCATCAAATGCAAGTCCATGTGTGGGTTGCACCAATAAGGATTAATCTTAAATCTAGATTAAATCAAGGTTTATCTAATAACTCTGTTGCACCAAACTTTAAACCTTGTTTAAAAAATAAACAGGTTTACATTTAAACCATCATCTTGATCCTGGATTAATTTATATTTAAAATAGATTAACTGGTAACACTTTATTTCGATAGTCCACTTTAGACATTCTATTAACAGTAAGTAACTTTGCAACTACATGTCAACTAGCAGTTAGTAGAGTATTAGTAGACTGTCTGCTTAATATCTTCTAACACTTTCTTTGTCAACTTATTCTACTAACCCTAAACCTACCCTAACAGTCTACTCTGAGAATTAGTTGACATGTAGTTGACATATAGTTACAAAGTTACTTATAGTTAATAGAACGTACATCACTGATTTCAGCCTTTATATATAATATATAAAATATAAAAGCACATATAAAAAACACCCTATTCTAAATGGTAAAAATCTCAGCAATCCATGGGTTATACACGTTACATATGAGCTGTCTTTACAATAGTCTTTTGCATTTTCTTATCTGTAGTTGTGTACAAAAAGCCCAGTTTGTTACAAAGAAGGTTGATGAGAAATGTCGCCTTGTCTCTGAGTCTATTCAAAATGTTAAAACCTGAAACTACAACAATATGAACCCAGCGGTTTCTTAATCTTCCTGTGATCATCATGTCAACAATTTTGCACTGGCCGAATGAACAACTACAGTCAAAACTCCATTACTCAGTGAAAATGAGGTCAAATAAAACTACACATAGACTATGACATGTTAAGGCAACACAGATCTGTTCAATAACGCAGTTAGAGCTGCCCAATGTGCTTAGTTCTCTAAATTGGTCTCTGTGAGCCTGAAGGGCTCAATTCTCAACTGTGATGATTTTGCAGCTTTTTATAGATAAGCAATCCATAAAGATCTTCGAATTCGAAAAGGCACTTATGACTGAAGCAGCTTCCAAACTTACTAACACGTTTAAACAAGTCCTTTGGGCAGCTGTGGCCTAATGGTTAGAGAGTCAGATTTGTATTCCAAAGGTCGTGGGTTTGAGTCTTAGTACCAGCAGGAATTGTAGGAGGGGGAAGTGAATTAACAGCAATCACTTCCACCTTCAATACCCACGACTGAAGTGCCCTTAAGCAAGGCACTGAACCCAACACCCTTAGCTCCACAGCAAAAATGGCTGCCCACTGCTCCGGGTGTGTATGTTCGGTACTCACTGCTGTGTGTGTGCACTTGGGTTAAATGCAGAGCACAAATTCTGAGTATGGGTTACCATACTTGGCCACATGTCATGTCATGTCACTTTCTATTTCACTTTCACTTTATTAACGTTACCCTACTCACTGGTATAACCTGTTCTTAAGCACTACTCAGAGCAGTCTAATGGAAATCTTCATTTTAAATCTTAATGCTAACTCATCTAAATCCTAAATGCTTAGTTCTGTCATGACAACTCTCAGAGGGATTGGCATGGTAATATACATGACAATGTCAATGTATTTGGTCTTGTAGATCTGCTACGCTGCTGCTGCGGTAGAGCAAGTACCAAGACTTGCTACTGCCAATACATCCACAACATGCTGCTGTGAGCATGTAAGAAATACTGCTGCTGCGCATAACATATGAAATAACCCCCCTATAGCACACATGAATCACCCTGTAGCAGATCCATACAGGTGGAGCTGGGGTAGGTGGAGGGTTTCTGAAGCGCGCTGCAACTGCTACAGCAAGCACTAGCCAAGTATTTAAATGTTGAGCAGCAAGCTCATTGGCTGATAATACAAAAAGAACCAATCAGCTGCGCCATGTGATAATGATGTCATTATGTCAGATTGAGTTTGACCTATCGGACTGCGTCATCTAGAGTTTCACGCCAGAACTTTGGATTTAAAGTTGATGATCAGTGGAAAAAAGTTAAGCCTTTGGATGCTGTATATGTTACCAGTATGACTGTGAACTGCTGAGGTGAATTTACTTTTTGGGGACAGTTATGAGTTGGTTTAGATCCTGCCCAAACATAAAAACAGTTTAAAATTATCATTGTAGAAATATTGTTTCTCTATGAGTCAAATGGAAGCCTGTTTCAGTCGGAGTAAAAAAATAATTGTGAGATAGCTAAAAATAAGAAATAAAGTTAGGTAACTTTATGAGAAAGTCACAATTATGAGATTATGAGTAAAAATTACAAGAAATATTTCCACTTGTGAGAATTATAAACTAAACTATAATAAGTCCAATTATGATATAATGACACATATAAAGTTATGTTTTAAGACCCAAGTGTTAATTGTGAGATATGACATATACATTTAAAGACTGAGATATAGAGGAAACAGGCTTTCATAGTGTCAGTGGCAGACTATAGAAAGGGTAGGGTGGGTTGCACCAATAAGGATTAATCTAAAATCTAGATTAAATCAAGGTTTATCTAATAACTCTGTTGCACCAAACTTTAAACCTTGTTTAAAAAATAAACAGGTTTACATTTAAACCATCATCTTGATCCTGGATTTAATTTATTTTTAAGATAGATTAACTTTAATCATGTTGCTCCATAACTTTAAACTCAGATTTAAATCTCAATTAGGGATTAATTTTAAATTTACAGGTGAGGAGGTTTAAAGAAAATAAAGTGCACCTACAGTTACAATTATGTGGCTGATTGAACAAAGACAGAAACAGCGGGTGTGTCGTCAGGTCTCAGAGAGGTGTTTATTATAAATAAAAATGTATTCCATAGTAAACTTGCGTCTGCTATCGAGTCCGGTATGTGAATCCATCACTCACTTATCTGCATCTCGCCTTACGACAAAGAAAAGAAGACAGGATCGCGGCCGCGCCTCTCGTTTCTCACGCCCGCTCCACGCGTGCACTGCCTCAAAGTTTTAATTGCTTGCTTGGTCAGCCGTTTGATCAACGGTCTCTCTACGTACATTAGCGGTTTATAAAGACGGTGGACCTTTTACAAGTTTATTTCCTTTATCGACAAAAGCAACTTATGTCAGAGACAGAGGATAAGGAATATTAGCATTGTTGCTGTTTAATTACATGACGAATCCATCATGGCGGAGAAAATATTTCGTAGATGGAGGTTTTAATCGCAAGGAATATTAGCATTGTTGCTGTTTAATTACATGACGAATCCATCATGGCGGAGAAAATTATTCATAGATGGAGGTTTTAATCGCAGGTTAGAATTTGAATCCCCGATTTGTTAATCTAAGTTTAAAATTAAGTGGTGCAACACAACTCGATTTAAAATAAAACCCAGATCAACAAATCCTTGATTAGCTCTAAACTTTGCTTAATTTAATCCTTGTTGGTGCTACCCACCCCATGAGTACTAAATTTTTGACGGCCCAAAATACATATTTAAACAGCTTCAACTGACTCCACGCAACCCCAGAAAAGAATTTATTAAGTCCACGTCATACAAACAAGAACCTATGTGGTGACACTTCACAATAAGGTCTCATTAGTTAACATCAGATGTGGGTAGAGTAGCCAAAAACTGTTCTTATATACAGTACTTATATAAACACTTACTCAAGTAAGAGTAAAAGCAACAATCCTAATAGTTACTTAAGTAAGAGTAAAAAAGTATCCAATGAAAAATCGACTCAAGTAGCGAGTTACTATAGTAGTCAACATTTGAAGTGGATCAAAACCTTTCATCAACTTCAAATGTTGACTACTGTAGTTACTTTGGAGTATATCAGCATCAGAAATTAATTTGATTTCCACAGGGGCATTTTTTCATTTCTTACTTGAGGGCAATTTTATAACTACCTTAATTCATATAACTAATTAAAGGTTAAAGCTGCAATGGCAGTTTGTTGTTTATGGTAATGAGAGAATTTGCAAATGCAAATGCATATTCATCAGAATTCAGTCAATGAGCGCGCACAACTCTGAACAAATCTGGAGTTCTCCGCAGTGACCAATCAAAACGCCTCTGATTGTACATTGCATTCATAAGCTCAACAGAAACGTGTTTGATTGGTTACAATGCTCAACGCTGCAGACCAGGATTTGATGCAATGCGATAAAGCAAATCTACCATAAATTAAATGCCGCGATCGACACTTTTCATTCATTTCACTTTACACATTTCACGTGACCTAGCTTACCACTAATACAATATTACTTCAATGAAATCGAATGTATACCTGTGGAATCGTTCACAGACAGCACGCACAGTGTTCAACTAATAAAGATCCTTAACTGCAGGCCAACAGTAGAATTTGCAGATTTGGCTTCAACTGACTGTAGATCTTTATGTTTTACGTGTTCTCAAATTACCCGGAATGAATGAGAAACCACTTCAGATGATTCAGTGCGTGCAGGGAACTGAACAAATCATTTAAAGTGATTGGCGAACCAATTCAGACCGTTTTTCAGGCTTGTTTGTTCAAGGACTTGAACAGAATTGACTCAAAAGAGTGATTCACTCGCAAATGGGGTATCGTTCATGCCCCAGATAAAAGAGACGGCACGCTTGGAATAAACTACACGTACAGTTTTTTCCGTTAGAAATGTACTCAAGTTAAAGTACCCATCTTTAAATCTACTCTTAAAAGTACAGATTTTCCAAAAATTTACTCAAGTAAATGTAACGGAGTAAATGTACTTCGTTACTACCCATCTCTGGTTAACATTTGTTAATATATTAGCTAACATCAAATAATAATGAGCAATTAATTTGTTACTGTAGTTATAACAAATGCTGTAGAAAAATCGTTTATACTTAGTCCGAGGAGTTGATTAATGTTACCTAATGAAACTTTACTGTGAAATGTTACCAACTTTGGTTTCGGGATACACTGACTGATTGAACTGTGCTGATAATGACAGAACTTGAGACCATAGTTGGCTAATGATGCTTTCGGGAAATGCACCCCAGCTCAGCTTGCGGGGGAAAATATTTTTTGGATCAGCCTCACAAAAATGCTGCCTGTTTAGACTTTTAAAAAATATTTTCTACTTTTTCACTGCAACCTTCTTAACACGGAGGACATTTCATTTATTTTAGTTGAGACACTGAGGCTGTGTTAAGATTTTTATGTAGACACATTGGGCCTCCTTTATCAATCTAACATAGAAACAAATGCAGAAATCATCTTATGACGGAATTCACACGTGATTCATCAAACATTCGTATGCTGCCAATCCAGTCGTATGGCTGATCGTATGTTGATAAATGTGTTGGGTTGAAAACAATCATCATTTAAATCATTTAAATATCACGCCCCCTATAGTTTACGACACAGAGAAACGTAACCTGGCCATGCAGAGGAAGTAATCGCATGAAAAATGAATTAATCTTACTCTAAAAACACCCCTCAACCTCGTAATTCCAAACAATAAAATTGATTTATATTAAATAAAAATACCAGTAAATAAAACTAAATACTTACAAACATTATTAACCCATATAAAATTGCATTTGTTTTATAAATGAGTGCCATTATAACTATTGTGTGGAAAACAGTTGTTCACATGATCTTTTGATTACCATTTTCATGCCTACTGTGCATGTGAAAATGAAAGGTATGGATTGAACTTTCCCCAAACCTAACCATGTGGTTCATGATCTGTTGTTTATAGCATCCAAATTTGCATAATGGCCCTATAGCATGTTTGATTGTACATGGATCTACTTTCCATAAGAAAGTATTTGATGCTTTGCATCCTTTACGACCCACGGTACAAACAATATCCTTACAAACAGTAATGGTACAAATGACTTTCTTTAGGTGCAGTTCTCCACCCCAGTGAGCTTTTCAGTTGAAGTGACCACAGTGTTTTTGTGCAACTGAAACTGTTAGGAAATATTTTCCATGGTAGTGAGGCACACCTATTTTTGTGCTGCTTCACTTCTGCATCTGTTCTGAGTTTGACTGAAATTTCGCAATTTTTAGATAGTATTAATATTTTCCCTGGCCTGAAGCTCTTGACAGAGGTGTGAGGAAGTGCACTTACTTGGCCATCCAGTTCAGCGTTTTAGAGCCCAGGCCCTGGAGTCTTCCCAACACTGCACATTTGCATGTATTAAACACACTTCTGATTTGGTACACATTTGACAATGCTTCCTTTTCTCTATGGTTTAACCTTCCAGCCACACTGAGACTGTGTTGTTTTTCTAGCAGAAACTCGGCTTTTTGAGAACACTCTCCAAGGTGAGCAGATTTGACAATGTGTTGTAGAGCTGATGTATTCAAAAACTATCGAGGCATTCGAAAACTATGATGCATGACTGTGATGTAGTCATGTGATCTGGTGACGGTGGGCCACGGTGTATCGACATTGTTGTGCCTGCCATCCACTTTCACAGCACTGTAAACCCGAAAAGATTGAGAAAACTAAAAAAATTTGAGGTAATCAGTTACCTCAAATTTTTTTAAGTTATGATGTCTCCAATTTTAAGTAAACAGAACTATTAGGTTTTGAGTTTGTTGTACTCATGCATATTAATTTTAACTTGAAGTACTGCTTAATTTAACTTGTACATTTTGATAGTAATACTTAAAACTTCTTAGGCCCGATTTCACAAACGGGGCTTCGCTTAAGCCAGGACTAGGCCTTAGCTAAATTAAGATATTTTAAGATAGTCTTTTTTTTTTTACATTAAATCTGAATGTAAAAATTATATAAATATATCTAAATGTATCGGCACTTACTAAAAAACACATAACACATGTGATACCATTTTGGAAATTTATTTTAGAACAAGCAATGACCAACAGCCAACTTTATTTTTATTTAAACCAACATGAGACAATTGCTGTAAACATACCTCCTGTAAAATTATACATTTCTTAAATCCTTTAAAACATGTTTTAAAGAAACATAAAAAAACCCAAAGATTTAAGATAAAAACAAAAAGTTTTTTTGCCGTTTCAATCACTAACTCTGTTTAAATACCTTAAGTGCTGCAAGAATCTTTGTCTGAAAAAAAAATCCTCATTTCCTCCTTGCTTCCTAAATCTGTCCTTCGGAATCATCAAGCTAAGAAAGGAAAATCAGGAAGAACCACAGAACATTAGAACATGATCATTATTATTGGGTCAATATAACGTGACTCACTAACTAGTAAAATTAATATTAATGTTATGATGAAAATGTAACAGAAATTTTAGTAAATAATAGAGTAGCACCTCAATTCCCCAATCTTCATGAGTCAAGTCCAGTCACAGTTGATCTTCCAGAGTCTCATCACGCCTCAGCTGATCTTCAAGAGTCTCGTCACGTTACTTCCTGTCTGCTGCACCCAGAAGTCCAAGGTCAGTTCGTCTGTACTCCCGACTGGTATCTAGCATGGAAGATCCACCGCTGGTGTCAGCAGTCGCAGCTGGTATCCCCAAACCCACTCACTCTAGCCCTCCTGTTCCTGAACTAAGTCCCCTGTCTGCAACGCTTCCCACCATGGGGATCGCTTTATGGTGTATTTGGGCTGCATACACCACCACTCAAGCTCTAGAGATAGTGTTATGTTTCCAGAGGTGGCGGCTGACGCTGCAGAACCTCCTAAAGTAGTGGCGTTCGCTGCTGTGTCCCCAGAGGCAATGGCGCCTGCTGCTGCTTCGCTAGAGGTGGCAGCACATGCTGCAGAACCTCCTGAGGCGGCGGCGCTTGCTTCAGCTCCTTGCACGATGGTGGCGCCCAGCAATGCACATTCAGCCTGTCTTGTCACAGTCGAAGGAACCATTACTGAACTCTCCATGTATCCTGATGATACTACTGTAGAACCTCCAGAGGTGTCAGTGGTACTCACTCATGAACTTTCTGCCTGTTCTGTTCCGGCCAAGGAGGCCGTCTGTGAACTCTCTGCCTGTTCTGTTCCGGCCAAGGAGGCCATCTGTGAACTCTCCGCCTGTCCTGTTCCGGCCAAGGAGGCCGCCTATGAACTCTCTTCCTGTCCTGTCACGGCTACGGAGGCCTCTTATGAACTTTTCTCCTGCTCTGAACCAGTCGAGGAGGCCATCTCGGAACTCTTGTCTTGTTTTAAACTCGTCATGAAGGCCAATTATAGACTTTTGTTTTGTTCCGATCCAGCCGAGGAGGCTGTCTATGAATTTTCTGACTGTTCTGTTGCGGCTGCAAGAGCCATTCTGGAACTCTCAAGCTAGCTTGTGGCGACCAAGGCCTTAAATGTACTTTTTCCCTGCCCAGTTAACCCTGTCATGGCCATAGGGGCCGTTAGCGAACTTTTTGTCTGCCCTGCTAGCCCTGTCACGAGCCCAGAGACCACTAATAAACCATCGGTCTGTCTAGTTTCAGCTAATGAGCCTGATTGTGACGTGTTAGTCCATCCAGTTTTAATCAATGCATTTGACTTTCAACTATCTGTCTGCCCAGTCTTGAGTAATGTGTCCGATGAACTTTCTGTCAGTCCTGTTTCTGATCTTGGTTATGTAATGTCTACCATTCCATTTTCAGTCAATACATCCTATTTTGAACCGTCTGTCTGTCCAACCACTCTCAAGGAGACCAACACTGAACTTTTAGCCGTCAGTCATGCCCAAAGAAACTGTTAATAAGCCCGCTGTATGTCCTGTTCCGGTCCTTGATGCTGTAAATGCATGTCTGTTTCTCGTGTAGCAGTCTTCCCTAGGTCCCAGTCTCTGCCATGGGCTCCTGCTCTGTCCTGGTGGTCTTCTGCCCTGGTCTGGTGGTCTTCTGCTCCGCTTGTCCCATTTGCTCCGCCGTGGTGGTCTTCTGCTCCGTCAGCTCCGGTCTGGTGTTCTTCAGCTTCGTCTGCTCCGGTCTGGTGGTCTTCTGCTCCGTTTGCTCCGGTCTGGTGGTCTTCTGCTCCGTCAGCTCCTGTCTGGTGGTCTTCTGCTTCGTCTATTCCGGTCTGGTGGTCTTCTACTCTCTCTGCTCCTCCGTGGTGGTCTTCTGTCTTCAGTGTCACATGAACCTTCAGAAATCATTCTAACTTGCTGTTACGTCCCGGTTGGTCTAAAGGTATTAGGGACATCAACATAAAACAGAACCGAACCAATTAGAATAACCTTAAACAACAGAAAGGTACTTAAACAGGTCATCAACAAAACTTGAAGCGTAAGAAGTAAAGCTTTACTGAAAGTAATTAAACATATTTACATATTTACCAAAAAAAAAAAAAAAGAGGGAAGAGGGAACAAGAGTGTTGCCAACAAAAAGAAACAAGGAAAACCAAAACCCATTACCTAATAAATGCAACCAAAACTTTCTGAAAACAAAACACAAAATAAATCTGCCTACTCTAAAACAAAAACTTACAATTGGTGGCAGCCACTCCTTGCCTGATGTTACTAGACAGAGTTGAGATCTACGTGTTGCTACGTGTAGGGCCCCTAACCTAAGGTATTGGAACACAGGACTGACATTACTCCCCCCTCCCAGTAGCACGGGCGGTCTGAGGGTAACAGTGATGGCAAGCCCTCCAGGGAACCAACCCTCGGGGGACCATCGCTCCTCTTGCTCCTCCTCCGCAACCAGTTGAGCTGCCAAAGGAACGTGTTGGGCCTTCTACAAGGAGCGTACCAGCAGTATCCTTCGGTGCTCCTCCCGACAATTGGATGTCGATCGCTGCATCAGAGGGTAAGCCGGAGCTTTCTGGAGAGGAAGATTCGGCTGTGCTGCTGCTCTCCGGGACTGTAGCAATGCCTGAATTGGATCCGCAAATGACAACTATGCTTTCCCGGGCCGCCGTGAGGGTAGGGCTCAAGTGGAGACCTCCACCGTGTCCCGATCCTTCAAGGTTGGACGATTGGTTCTTCAGGGTGCCCCATGCTGGTTCTCAGCGCCCCGCCCCGGTGCCATTCTTCCCAGAGGTGCATGAGGGGCTTACCAGGTCATGGATGGCACCTTTTTCTGCCCGAAGCCAACCTGCTCCCTCACCACTCTTGACGGTGGTGCAGCTAGTGGGTATACGGGGGTCCCCCCGGTGGAGCGGTCGGTTGCGATGCAGTTATGTCCTAATACCGCCTCCACCTGGCAGGGCAAACCATGCCTCCCCTCCCAGGTCTGTAGGTACTCGTCTGGTCTGTCCGATGGTGCTTATGTGGCCTGTTGAGATGCTGCCTCCGCCTTACACGCTACGGCGTTACTGCAGGTTCTTCAGGCTAAAGCACTGAGGGACCTGCACGAGGGTGGTCACAATCTGGAAGTTCTGAAAGAGCTCCAAACCGCAACTGACCTTGCGCTCCGAGCGACGAAGGTCACTGTGAGTTCTCTGGGTCGAGTGATGTCCACACATGTGGTCTAGGAGCGTCACTTCTGGCTGTGTCTGGTCGACATGAGGGACACTGACAAGTTCAGTTCCTCAAGTTTCCTGTGTCCCAGACCGGTCTCTTCGGCGACGCAGTCGAGAATATTGCACAGGAGCAGACTGAAGCGATCCGCACGTCCCAAGCCTGCTTGTCGCCAAGGGAGGCCCCCTGCGTCCACTCATGCTCCCGCGCCGCATCCGCAGCAGCCTCAAGCAAGTGGCGCAGTGGATCTGGGCATAGGCAGGCTGCCCCGCCCATCCAGGCTCCCGTCAAACCTGGCGATGAGAGGAAGAGCAAGAGGCCCCGGGATGGGCAACCCAGAGAGAGAGGGAACTGCTCTTTGGGGGATGGTGAATGCCCTCTCCCTCCCCCGGAGGAGGGCCGGGTGGAGGATTTGGTGTCCAAAAATCTCGACAAGGGAGCAGATTTTTCTGTCTCTGGGTCCCCTCTTCGGTCCACCCAAGGACCGGGTCCCTGCGTTCCACCTGGCTGTCCCACTGCAGGTACATCGGTGGTCCTGCTGGTCCAGCTTGTATGGTGTCTGGGCGTCTCGCTGGCTCCTGCGGACCATCAGACTCGGCTATGCGATTCAGTTCGCCCGGCGTCCCCCCAAGTTCAGCGGCATCTGCTTCACATCAGTGAAGGCGGCCGAAGCTCCTGTCTTGCGTGCAGAGATTGCAGTCCTACTGGCAAAGGATTGCGGACCATCAGCCTCAGCTATGCGATTCAGTTCACCCGGCATCCCCCCAAGTTCAGCGGCATCCGCTTCACATCAGTGAAGGCGGCCGATACTCCTGTCTTGCGTGCGGAGATCGCAATCATACTGGCAAAGGATGCGATAGAGCCAGTCCCTCCAGCCGATGTGAAGATGGGGTTTTACAGGAGAAAGGCAGAGGGTTATAACCGATGTTGGACCTGTGTGTCTTGAACCGGGCTCTTCACCGGTTACCGTTCAAGATGTTGACGCAGAAACGCATCTTCGGGTGCATCCGTCCCTGAGATTGGTTTGCAACGATCGACCTGAAGGACATTTCATTTCATACTTTCATGTGTTGATCCTTCCGCACCACAGACCATTGCTGTGGTTTGTGTTTAAAGGACGAGCATATCAGTACAAGGTTTTGCCCTCCAGGCTGTCCCTGTCGCCCCATGTCTTCACGAGAGTTATGGAGGCAGCCCTTGTTCCCCTGAGAGAGCAGGGCGTTCGCATTCTCAACTACCTCAATGACTGGCTCATACTAGCTGTGCGAACACAGGGACTTGGTGCTCTCGCACCTCAGCTGGTTGGGCTTTCGGGTCAACTGGGAAAACAGCAAACTCTCCTCGACACAGAGGATCTTTTATCTCGATATGGAGTTGGATTCGGTCGAACATACAGCACGCCTCACGCAGGGACTTGCTCAGTCGGTGTTGAACTGCCTGAATATGCTCAAGAGCAGGACAGCGGTCCCACTGAAACAGTTTTCAACACTGGCTCCATGGCCTAGTCCCGAGGTGGGCGTGGCAATGTGGCACTCACCGGGTCCAAGTTGCACCGGCCTGCCGCCAAACCTTCACCCCGTGGTCAGA
>NW_015666177.1:274786-275207 GCF_001515625.1 Sinocyclocheilus rhinocerous
GCAGTGTCGGGGGTTTGGACGTGCCCCCAACTGCACTGGCACATCAACTGCCTAGAGATGTTAGCAGTACGCCTTGCCTTGAACTGTCTCAGAGGGCGCTTACGAGGCAAGCAAGGCACCAAACCTCGAACTGCTTCCCGGGCTGTGTGTGTGTGTGTACTTGGATGGGTTGAATGCAGAGCACAAATTCCGAGTATGGGTCACCATACTTGGCCACACGTCACTTCACAACACTGCGACTGTTGCGTACATCAACCGCAAAGTGGTCTAGACCCAGCCCTAGCTTCGCTTTGTCCCGTCCAAGCCTTGAGATGGTACGTAGACCAGACACAAAGCTTCAGGTCCTCTTCAGGCCCTGCCCTTGCGAGTTTACTTGCTAGAAGTGTTGCATCCTCCTGGGCGCTGGCTTGTGGCGCCTCGC
>NW_015666177.1:275743-280109 GCF_001515625.1 Sinocyclocheilus rhinocerous
GGGAAGGATGGGGCTTCCGCAACGTTCCTGTTCCAAGTGGAACGGGTACATTTTCCCAGTGTTATCCAATTTCACTGAGTGTGGGTAGTGCTACGACAACAGTGACTGGCCTTCTTGTTGTGACCCCCGGCCTACACCAAAAAGGGGGTGCAGGAGGCTCGCACAGGACACTGGAAGGGGCAGCATCCATGGCGCTTTGGTAGGGATCCCAATTTGTCTGTCACGACGTGACTCGTAGTGACTGACTGAAAGGGAACCTCTCGGTTACGTATGTAACCTTTGTTCCCTGATGCCTTCCTATAACTCCTGAACTTTTGCCTGTATGCCTCAGGAACAAGCTCATAGGCACGCAAAACAGATTTACCCTAATCATATTGTAACCTACCATTTAATGATAGTGCTGACACTGCATCCTGAGCCTTTCTGGACAATTTGCCCTGTAGTAGAAGAGGCCATACTACCTTTGGCCACTGGAAGGAAGCCGCAATGCGCTCAAAAGCACCAGAGTAAGTATCCACTTAAGTATTTTGGAAAGGAGGGACTAAAGTAATGTATTTACTCACATCAAATGAAGTAGTAAGCTGCTCTAGGGAAGCTACATTAGAACTGGCTGGTACTGGAGCTCGTGCAGAGTCCAGTACCAGTTTATGCAAACGAACAGATGTTTCAGCTTTAATTTCCAACTTGTGTACTTTCAAACGAAGCTCCATCTCAGCAGTACGAACCTGGGCCCTCTCTTGAGCCTCCATCTAGAGATGTGCCAAACGGACCTTTAACCTGGCATCTTCTCTGGACTGAGACAAACCAGAGGAGGCTGGAGTAAATGGGTCAAATCCTGGTAAGGTAGTTGGCGTCTTAACCTCAGCAGCTATCTTAGTTCCACTAACATCCGCCTGCAACACATCTTGTTCACCTTCAGAGATATGCATACCTGTACCCATAACATAAGATTCAACACTATCTGCATCATGTTGTACTGGTCCTTTAAGAATCTTCAAATACACTAACTTTTCCCAAATTACCAGCTTTAACTGTTTCTTAACAAGACCGTTAGATACAGAAATACCAAAGTGGTCTGCAATGGCCTTTAAATTATCCTTACGACATTTATCAAGTTGCTCAACACTAGGTTTACTAACAAACTGATTTATATCAAAGTATGGCATAATACAACTCAAATTCAATTCACAGTTTTATCTATTTTCAAGGATTTCAAATTTATTCCGGACGAGCCCCCAGTTTTATGTTACATCCCGGTTGGTCTAGAGCAGGGGTGGGCAAACTTGGCACTTCCAGGCCACTTTCCTTCAGAGGTTAGCTCCAACCCTAATCAAACACACCTGAACCAGCTAATCATTGTCTTCAAGACTACTAGAAGGCTACAGGCAGGTGAGTCATATCAGGGTTGGATCAAATCTCTGCAGGAAAGTGGCCTGGAAGTGCCAAGTTTGCCAATCACTGGTCTAGAGGTATTAGAGACATCAACATAAAACAGAACCAAACCAATTAGAATAACCTTAAGCAACGGAAGGGGACTTAAACAGGCCATCAACAAAGCTTGAAGCGTAAGAAGTAAAGCTTTACTGAAAGTAATTAAACATATTTACAATAAAAATAAAAAAAGGAGTGAAGAGGGAACAAGAGTGTTGTCGACAAAAGAAAAACCAAAACCCATTACCTAAAGGGAGAGAAAACTTTCTGAAAACAAAACACAAAAATAAATCTGCCTACTCTAACTAAAACATAAACATACAATTGGTGGCAACCACTCCTTGCCTGATGTTATTAGACAGAGTTAAGATCTACGTGTTGCAATGTGTAGGGCCCCTAACCTGATCCCAATTCAAAAATAAAGCAAAGAAACAAAAATGAAAACAAACTGAAAAGCTTTACAACAAAAAAAAACCACAAGCAATACAAAACAGGTCTCCTCCATGTATCTGCCATCTTGGGTTTTTATAGTCTTCAGTGATCTCAAGTCTCTGTGTGTGATTGGCTAAACACACAAGGCAAGCAGCAATTGGCTGGAACAACTTCAGATGGATGAACCAATAGGGACAGGCTCCTGCAACAAACTCACAGAGACAAAACAAAACACATACGCCTAGAGGGCGTAACATATGCTGATTTATTATCAATTTTGGAAACAGTTGTGCTGCTTCATTTTTAATTTTTTTTTTGTAACCTGTAATAATTATTTTTCCAAGATATTTTGGATGAATAAAAAGTTAAAAAGAACAGAATTTATTCAAAATAGAAATCTTTTCCAACAATAGAAGTCTATACAATCACTTTATATCAATGTAACACTTCCTTGCTGAATAAAAGTGTTCATTTCATTTGAAAAAAGAAAGAAGAAAAAAATTACTGACCCAAACTTTTGAACAGTAGTGTATGTTGTTACAAAAGATTTCTATTTGGAATAAATGCCGTTCTTCTATCATTTTATTAATCAAAGAATCCTGAAAAAGTATCACAGGTTCCAAAAAAAATATTAAGCAGCACAACCGTTTTCAACATTGATAATAAATCAGCATATTAGAATGCTTTCTGAAGGATCATGTGACACTGAAGACTGGAGTAATGAACGTTAAAAATTCAGCTTTGCATCACATAAATTCTATTTTAAAGTATTTTAAAATATAAACACATTGTTTTAAATTCCAATAATATTTCACATTACGGTTTTTTTCTGTATTTTTTATTAAATTAAATGCAGCCTTGATGAGCAGAAGAGACTTCTTTAAAAAAAAACATTACAAATCTTATCTTATGCCAAATTTGACACTCTACTTACTTGACTTGCATGGACTTTCAAAAAATTATCTAGGGCGACGACTGTCTTGCTAATCTCGGTTGCTTTTTGCTGGAAAATTGCCATCAAACAAGGTAATTTGTGGGCAAGTTCTCATCTGTAACAAGCTGGTACTCTGATTTGTAAAACTTACATGAGATCTGATCGTAGCCACCGCTCCCGTTCATATCGATAAATGCCAAATTTTGTGTTCGTTTCATAAATGAGGCTGACCAGTGTTTTTGTGCAACTGAAACTGTTAGGAAATATTTTCCATGGTAGTGAGGCACACCTATTTTTGTGCTGCTTCACTTCTGCATCTGTTCTGAGTTTGACTGAAAAGGGGAAAATCTACATGATTTCGCAGCATTTCACAATTTTTAGATAGTATTAATATTTTCCCTGGCCTGAACCTCTTGACAGGGGTGTGAGGAAGTGCACTTACTTGGCCATCCAGTCCAGTGTTTCAGGGCCCCGGCCCTGGAGTCCTCACAACACTTCACACTCACGTCTTTCTCATCAAACACACTTTTGATTTGGTACACATTTGACAATGCTTCCTTTTCTCTATGGTTTAACCTTCCATCCACACGGAGACTGTGTTGTTTTTCTAGCAGAAACTCAGCTTTTTGAGGACACTCTCCAAGGTGAGCAGATTTGACAATGTGTTGTAGAGCTGATGTATTCAAAAACTATCGAGGCATTCGAAAACTATGATGCATGACTGTGATGTAGTCATGTGATCTGGTGACGGTGGGCCACGGTGTATCGACATTGTTGTGCCTGCCATCCACTTTCACATGTTCCTCAATTTGAAGGATTAATGGAAGGCAGCCTTTGTTTTTTCAGAGTATGTGTCATCTGAAGTCCTCACAGAAGTTGGGTGATCACTTCACAGGAGTTAAGAGTCATCTCGTGTGTGTGTGCGCAAGTGTGCATGTGTGTGTGTGTGTGTGCGCGCGCGTGTATCACCAACAAAAGCGACATGCGATGGAGAGATGAATAATTAAGTGAAATTACCTTAATTCCAATAAAGTTAACCAGTGATAATGACGCAGGGTGTCCGCGGGTCCTTAAAAAGTATTAAATTCGGATTCGATGGCTCTTAAATATTTTTGGTCACATTAGCGCTAAAATATCTTCAGTCTGACGGACCTAATGACTTTACAATCATTGGACAGACCGAAGCGGCAAGTTACGGTGTCATCAGAGAGAACTGCAGTAAGTTAGCAGAATACAAGCTCGCGCTGAGGCTCACTCTGTTTGCCTCGAGACTTCAGAACAAAAAATTCAAAATGTTTAGTTTATTCATAACATGATATAGTTAAATAACACCATGACATGTGAGATATTCTGCTCAATATTCTCACGACGCAAAAAAACATTCAAAACACCTAGAGAGTGCACGCATTACGTGAAGTCTAGTGTGCATGTGCATTTACAGTGCGCTCTTTCACTGCATGATTCAGTCTATTAAAATACATTCAGAATGATCACAATTTCATGACGGGGGCAGAAAATGTGTATATTTATACCACTTCATATAGTTAATAATCAAGTTCACAGGGAAGA
>NW_015666177.1:280143-280695 GCF_001515625.1 Sinocyclocheilus rhinocerous
ATTTAAACTTATTGGAAAAGATTAATTTCTATCTGACCACCACACAGAATATGAAGAATATGAAAAACTTTAGGAGTCGGCTGTCCACGAAAGTCCTTAAGATAGCAGCATGATAACACCCTCAATCAGTTGAATGAATGACTCAATACTCACTCATTAAGTGACTTACCACCACTTACTGGTAGTTTAGTTGAGAAGTATTTTGAAAAGTATAAATTTTTCCCCTTAACATTTCTTATTTTTTTGTATGCTCATAAGTGCATTTAAAACATTAATCTCATAACATTATTTATTGCAGTTGTAATTATTGTTATTTGCAGTGTAAATTATTTAATCTGACTGGTAGCAGCCCTATAGTGTATATTGAATTTATTGATAAATTGTAATAATTTGACATGTAAGATGCATACATCTAAAAAGGTTAAAAATAGGCCTTTGTAAAGGTAAATAAAAATATGCAGATTTAAGTATGTAAAAACTGACAGAACACAATAAATTTATAAACAATAAATTGTTTACTCCACCAAAAATCTCAGTGATGCAGTTATTTTG
>NW_015666177.1:280789-281126 GCF_001515625.1 Sinocyclocheilus rhinocerous
TAAAAGTGGACTGCCATCCTCTGGGAATGAGGACAGCATCCCGTCCAGCTCCTCTAGGATGGTGGATAGAATTTGCCCAGGAGGGCGGTAAATTACCACAACCTGGAGTTTTATAGGAGCTATGATTGAAATCGCATGAGATTCAAAATGAGCTATAATTGCATAGGGGAGAGTGGGTTGAGTATTTCCAATTGTTTGAAATGAGCAGACCAGTGCCCCCACCCCGGCCAACCTGACGGGGGGTGTGAGAGAAAGAGAAATTATTCGAGAGAGCAACAGGGGTTGCTGAGTCTTCTGGACAAATCCAGGTCTCAGTCAAGCCCAAGATGCTGAGTGT
>NW_015666177.1:281577-294610 GCF_001515625.1 Sinocyclocheilus rhinocerous
TCAGCTGTTATAGAAGTGGTGGGAGGTGGTGGAGGGGGACAGAGGAGAGAATTGAAAGTTTTGAAGAGGTTACGTGTGTCTGGAGCGCTGTTGATCTTGTTGTGGAAGTATGAAGATTTGGCAGTATGGACTTCGGCAGAGAAAGATGAAAGCAAAGACTGATACATACTCAGGTCTGATGGATCTTTTGATTTGTGCCATTTTCTCTCTGCTGCCCTGAGTTTGGTCCGATGCTCACGAAGAACATTGGATAACCAGGGGTTAGAAGGGGCAGCCCGTGCTGGCCTGGAGGAGAGAGGACAAATATCGTCTAGACAAGAAGTTAAAGTAGAGCATTAAGTGTCAGTTGCTGCATTCACATCCAGAGATGAGAAATGGGTAGGTGAGGGAAGAGAGGAGGATACAACGGAGGAAAGATGGGAGGGTGAAAGGGAGCGCAGGTTTCGTCTAAAAGTAACCGGTATAGGGGTTGGTGGTGCACAGGTAGCAAAATGTAGTTTAAATGTAATGAAGAAATGATCAGAGATATGTAGGGGTTTTACCAAAATGTTGTCTGCAATACAATTGCGTGTCTAAATTAAGTCAAGTTGGTTGCCTGATTTGTGCGTGCTTGTAGTGGTAAGTCGTTTGAGATCAAATGAAGCAAGGAGTGAATGGAAGTCTGTAGCATAAGGCTTGTCCAGATGAATGTTGAAGTCGCCAAAGTCTAAAAGTGGACTGCCATCCTTGGGAAATAAGGAAAGCAGCCCATCCAGCTCCTCTGGAGTTTTATAGGAGCTGTTACAGTAATCGCATGATATTCAAATGAGTTATAATTGCATAGGGGAGAGTGGGTTGAGTATTTCCAATTGTTAGAAATGAGCAGACCAGTGCCCCCACCCCGGCCAACCTGACGGGGGGTGTGAGAGAAAGAGAAATTATTCGAGAGAGCAACAGGGGTTGCTGAGTCTTCTGGACAAATCCAGGTCTCAGTCAAGCCCAAGATGCTGAGTGTAGATTGTAAGGAAAAAGCAGAAATGAAGTCTGCTTTGTTGACAGCTGACTGACAATTCCAGAGACCAACAGAAACAGCAAGAGGTACAGTAGAAGATGTGCAGATAGGACGCAGGTTAGCAAGATTTCGTTGACGTTTGTGTGTGGTATTAGAGCGTGGTTGAGAGACAACCGGAATATTTTGGAAACACATGATGGTTTCATGGGTTGAAAAGAGAGAACAGAACAGGAGAGTGTGAAAGGGAAGATAAAAGGAGTACTTAAGTGCGTTGTCGGTTTCGTTGCTCGCTTAAAGTCGCGCAGGTCTTCACACTAGTCGGTCTTCACACGAGGGCTGAACACACAGAAATCAGATAAATACAGTCTAGCGATACCAAGAGTGAAAACAGCTGTGGCCGCCTGCTAATTATATTAATTATAGCAGCAATTAATAATTTAAACAATAGATCCAGTAACAAAGTATTAATTCAATTGAATTCAATTGAAGTTTATTTGTATAGCGCTTTTTACGATACAAATCATTGCAAAGCAACTTTACAGAAAATTAAGTTTCTACAATATTTAGTGGTAGTTTATCAGTGGTGACTGTCAGTTTATAGACATATGGCAGAAATGTACAGAAAAATCAAAGACGTAATCAAAAAGACGATAAACACAATTAACAGCAATTATTATATGATGCAATCAAACTTATAGCAAAATGTGGTAGTTCTGTATGTTGTTTCAGGGTTGGCATCATCTGAGGTCCTCTGAGGGGTTGGTATCATCTCTTCTCAGGTGTTCTGGATCCAGACTGAAGCTTGTGTAAATCCTAGTTACATCCCGTGGCAAAAACAGAGAAACACATAGAGACATAATTAGCCCAACCAAGTAAAAATTTATTTGTTTAATTAACAATTAACATTAACATTCAAATTTTTATTCACTGCCCTGCATTTGATACAAAGTGTGCTCATTCAAAGTTGTGTGTCAAAATCTACACCAAACGTACCTCTATGTCAGGTTCAGGTACGGGATTTTGGATACTTCCCATCACCCACAACTGGTTAGGGGTCATGTTACCCTCTGTGCGTAATGGGTGATTGTCCCAGGTGTTTCGGTAAAGACTAAGATCATCTTGAAGCCGTGGAAGAAATACATAGTGGCAACAGAACAGATGAGTATTGTCAGAAATATCAAGGTGGCCGCCTTCTTCCAAGGCATGTGGAACATTGTTGTAGACATTTGTCACTGATGTCCAGACGTCTCTCCACAATCTCTCAATACTGAAAAATAAAGTAATATGTCATTTAAATCTAACAAATTCAAACAGATATCATGTACAAGGCAATAAATCATAATTTTGAACAAAAACTCTAAAGAACATTATTGGAAAATATTAACTCACCGTTGATTGTGGACACTCTTTCCTAAAATAAAGCTGCCCCTTTCTGTCCCACGAATTGTGAACATCAGGCAAGCCACGTCCACATTTCCCATGCCCTGATCACCTCGCACCCTATAAGAACACGAGTGTTTAAGCACAGAGATCACATTTAAGCACATTTCTCAAAAATTTTAAATTAGTCAAATGTTAATCACTCTTAAAAACTTAAAAGGCAGTAACTGTGCAGAGTTTTGCAAAAAAACAATCATTAGATGTATACTTTGTCTAAATTTCAGAAATTTATACTGGGTACTTGGGGAGCTTATGTGACCAGGTGTTTTTGAATGAGTGTATGCCTGGGGAATCCCGGAGTATGACGTCAGAGGATAACCCTAGTATCCCAGCAGATAATTGTACTAGATGTGATGGAAAAATATGAAAACAAACCCTGGAAGCAGCAAGTATCATTTTACATATAAATACCCTCTGTGCTGTAAAATGTGTGAAGAGCACCTGCTAAAACGGTGAATATAAACTGAAACATGTTATGCAGAAAAATTTATTAAAAGGCTTGAAGTTTGAACTTGAAAGTAAATGAACTCCAGGTAGTCCATGTTAAGGAGAAGGCGGCCAGCAGCATTTTCCAAGCGTGAACGAAGTCTTTGCAAAACATTGTAAGGGAAACAGGTCAATTTAGCTCAAAGGGAATCATGTATGATTTTATAGGGAATTTGGACAGAATCACTGTTTTACGGCTGATTACATAGTCGGCCAACGATTCATTGAACGAGCCGTATAACATAAATTCTGCAATGGATATTAATATCCAAAGTATAGTGAAAACACTATTAATCAGCACAGTAACTAGATCGGCAGTTTAAGACATTAACTTGTAAGAACAAAACTGCTGAATTGGAACGTCCTAAGCCCTTGATCACTTATTATCCTCTATACACTTGGTTTATTGTTTACATTTTTCCCCTTACGAATTTGTTTGGTGCAGCATTATATATGTATATAGTGTAACGAATCAGCTCATGGGAAATATGAATAATTAATCATAACTAGTTAGTTTTGAGTCAGAGAATCTTGATCAATGGAAAGGCCGAGGCCGAAGCCTGGCACGTAACTTAGGATGTTCTGGAGCGTTGGAATGGACTTTGTCACGAGCCGAGCTTGAACTCGGGTCTCTGGCGTGGTAGTTTGAGAGATCTACCACTAATCCACGGGAGTGGTAATGTTGGGCCCAAACGAAACACTTGAGGCAGTTTCCCAGGAAGTGTAGATTTATTTAAAAAAAACAGTCTTTGCAAGAAAAATACAACAAAAGGTCTTCTCGGACTGAGGTCTGGGGATGAGGAAGCCGTTGGGTGGGGATCCCAAGTTCCCTAGCCAAGGATAGATCCAGAAAGTCGCCTGCAGCGCCGGAATCAATCATGGCCTGGACCGGATGCTGGTGGCCCTCCCAGGACAAAGTGGCTGGAACCACTAGGACGGCATTAGTAGGAGGAGCTCTAATTTTCCCCATCACAGCCCTCCTGTGTTAAATCTAGCTAACAAAATATATTATTTATTATTTTATAAAATATTGTGTGTTTGATTGGTCCAGATGCTACAATAGGTATGTTTGAGCTGTTATAAAAGTAAAAAAAAAAAAAAAGTATATATTGTAAGTGAGTTTCATGAGCCAGATTTGAGAATCCCTGATATAGGCCGATTTGCTTTTCAGAGGCTGTTTGAATATGCTCCTTTCAGCCAAGTCCTCCTGATTCTGAAGCTGAGAGTGAGATAAAGGTGTGGTTGAGGAATTCAAGAGACAGAGCAGGTGGACGAAAGGAGTGCCACCACCGTCTGCTGACTAGTTGAGAGACCTCAGTGGAAGAGTGAGCTCCGCAAAATGAATACTTTAGCACACCAAAATATGTTTTCAGCAGAGGCCAAAGAAATAATTTGGCATTTTTTATTTTTATGTTAATCTGTAGTATTTTCTATCTAATTTGTATAAATAATATGTAGTCCCTTTCAGAGTGTTAAATTAGCTGTATTAACATGAATTGAATGTTTTCTATATTGTATTTAATAAATCCATTCATTTGCAATCCCTTTGACTACTGTACATTTTTGACAATACATTTAAGATGCCCCACTAAGGGGCCAACGTTTTGCCAATGAGCGAAGTCTCAAGAGGCCCTGCGCTGGCAGCCCGCTGGGGGCCCTTAGGCTAGCCCTAAGTGGGCTAGGGCCTAACCGCATGCTTGTTTGCAGGGTATGCATACATCTGTTAGCATACAGATTCTGTCAGCAAAGCAAAAAGCATTCATATAAATCCTAGAAACTATTCAGTATATTGGTGAGCAGGATCTTCCACTCAAGCACAGTATAGATGCGGACAACCTTTTAGTCAAATTACTGAAACTATGAGCAAGAGACATTACAATCTTGGTTGCAATGGTGAGATAAATACTGCTCCCATAAGGTGACGAATGAACTCCTAAATATAATGGCCTCAGAGTTTGCAAGAGTGCTTTCTGCACACATTAGGAATAACACATTTTTTAGTTTAATACTTGACAATACAACTAATAATTCCATGAAGGAACAAAATTCACATGACTTTGTTGTTCATGAGGATCTCACTGGCTTCTATGAAAATCCAGCTAAACATGCAGCCTCTGTTGTGTTGATAATCAGGAATGCTTTTATTTGATTTCATTTAGAGCTCTCTGATCTTCATGGTCAGTGTTATGATGGAGCTGCTAACATGGCTGGCTGTGTCAGTGTCCAAGCACACACAGAACTGAACAGCCAAGAGACATGTTTGTTCGTTGCACAGCCCACTCTCTGAATTTGGCAATACAGGATTCGGTGTTGTCCATTTAAGTTACAAGGGATGCCATTGATTACAAAATTAATGGGATTCATGACATCTAGTGTAAAAAGAGAGGTTGTTTTAGTCAAGCAAAGCTGGAGTTGACGGTAAAGCACAAAGCAGATCATACGGAAAACTCAGTACACTTAATCCAACAAAGGTGGAATATACCCTGACTATTTGCTCATCAGAGAGCACAGATGCAGTATGTAAGGCAAGTGGACTGCATAACGTATTTTCAACCTTTAGGTTTTTTCTTTAGCCTGATGTTGGATTGAGATGCTCTTAGAGAGTGTTGAGACCCATAGCTGTATTTTGCAAAATTCCAACTTTTCTCTTAATGAGGCAAAAACAGCAGTGACTGATATCACAGGAATTCTCACAGATTTTTGATTTCAAAGAGCCTCAGACCACCAAAGAAAGCCGATCCAGCATCCAACACTCCACAGATTCAGTGCAGCTGAGGAGTTTTACAAACAGATGCACTCAATCACTCAAATTAAGGAGAGGTTTGATCAGAAGACATTCAAGCTGATGGAGAACCTGGTCCACTCTGCCACAAAGTAAGGTAGATGTCCCGGGCAAGACTTCGTAGTGAACAGCAAACATGATGGCACCAGAAGCCCACACGTCACAACAGGAATCCTTTTGTCCCGGTGGTTTAGACAAGAGGGAGCGATAGGACCACCAACAACAACAAAAGGACCATTGTAATCAAGACTGCCAGAGGTGGAGGGCAGGAGAGGCTACATCAACGGTCCATTAATCACAGGCTAATCAAATGACCAATGCCCATTGTTCACCTCTGCTCTCTGCATCTGGAGCCAAGGTGCAAACGACCTGAGCCATCAGGGCCACCAAATCAGTTCTGGCCAGCAGCAAGGACAAACAAAGGACCCAAGAGAGAGACAATCTATATACACACAGTGGCTTGAAACCACCAAAAATGGACAGGAATACTGTAAGGAACATGCATTATACGTCTCCTTATTAATCCAGGGAACTGTGCACTACACACACAGTGGAAACCGCACCTAGAATGTGACCTCACCAAATGTGACCTGACCCACAGACAGTGTCCATCTTGGTGATACCTCAACCTATTCACATCAACTTTGGACTCTATGAGAGCAGAACATTGCTACAAGGACTTTAAAAAAGGTTTGGAAAAGATATAAAGTATTTAGAAGGTCCTAAAGACACTGTTTTATTTAACTGTGTATTTTGGGACAAACCAACAAGCTCCACAGGATGGAAAGTTGGGACGTGATGGGTGGACACCTGGAATGCTACGACCCAATCACGTCAATACAGTTGGAAAGGTGGGAATTAGCAGTGTTGGGGAGTAGCTAGCTACAAGTAGCGACGCTATTAACGATGTAGCGTTTCCAGTAGCTAACTACTTTTTCTAGCAAATAGTGGTGTAGCGCGACAATAGCTACATTCTATTTTGTGAACCTGCAATGGACTGAAGCAGGGCAGCCTCTCTACAAGATCACATACTAAAAAAGTGCATTACCGCTGTTGAGAATTCTGATGTGGTCACATGACATAGGCAGCCATGGGTGGAGCCAAGCCTCCTCAGGTGCATTTGAATGATCATTTAACTGACTTTGTTTGGTGTCTGACCCTGCGTTCCATTCGGAAGGGCTCATCCCTACGCCCTAATCCCTTCAAAGGATTTACCCTTCGGAGTGAGAGCTTCTAAGGGTTGAAGGGTGTAGGGGACCAAACAACTGTTTCTTGAAGTGCCCTTCTGCGTGTTAGTCGTGTTCCCGAAATATTAGAATTTGGTGCTACAAACTTTGCACACAGTATGGCTCTTATCAACGACACCTTTGTCGTCACAAAATTCAAAGTGTTGCCACACAGTCCATTTTAAATTTGATGGCGCAGGTCTTAGTTTGTCCATCTTTGTCCAAATGAAGTGAATTAACCAGCATACGCACGTGCGTCTGTCAACGCTTATTATTTTTCTGTTTCTTGCTCGTGCCCGCGCAGTCCCGCACCTTTGCGATCTAATTTGAGAATTCAGAATCGTTTAAGAAAGAATTGCGATGCATTGAAGAATCGATTTTTTTCTCCCACCCCTAGAGTTTAGTGTCCAGCAGCAAGCACAAGCTCTACGAGTTCTGCGTTCAAACGCAATAGGCTAAAGCTTGCCGCAAAGACCCAGAAGTAATTATCATGAACGTGTCGGGGGAAATTTTAATATTTTAATTATTTATTAAAAGTAGTGTTTACTGAGTCAGAGTCGCAAGGATGAAGTTGCCGATCCTGACTCGCTATCTCCTCATTGGACACGCCTTTAGAGAGAAATGCATCTTTACGGAATACATAATGAAAGAATTTTTGTTTTTGATTTGTTTTATTTCATTAAGCAGTCATTTAAAGCTTTCTATAGATATATTTATTATGTCTGTGAGGCATGTATACGCTGAGTTTCGGTTCATTTTTGTGAAGCGCTCCTGTTCAAGACTGAGACGGCAGAAAGTGCATCATGTTTGTTTTCTTTATTTTACAAAAGCACAACGTTTTGTTGATATTGTTGATGATGTTGATAAAGTAGACCCTTTACAGTTCCGAGTGATATATTACTCTTATGAGCAAAAATGACAGCATATTTGAAGTTGTCAGTTCCACTTAAACAAAAAATGCAAGCGATCGCGCTGGCACCTCCATGTCCTGCAAAGTGTGCTTCAGCTTCCACTCTCCGCACAAACGATTGGATATGCGCCTATTAGCGCACATTTATCTAGGTTTAACTTTTAAACTAACATTGTTATATGCTTGAAGTGTTTTATATCTATAGATTTTATTTTAGGCAAGTCGTGATATTTGAGAAGGCTAAATTGATCAAACATAGGCTATGATCAACTCACTGTCTGCTGCTGGCCGCTTGGTCGTTACTTTAAAAAAACAAAAACTTAGGCTATATTTAACGAACAAAAAATTATCAAAACGTTTTTCTAAATTAACTTAATAAAAAAAACTAAATGAAATATAATCCCTTTGCCATTACATACAAAACTGTATGTACAAAACTATAATAGCTGAAACAGTAGTATAAGCTGTTTTGGGAGAAGGGGAAAAAAACTAAACTTTTTATTTTTTTTATTTAAGTTACTTAAATAAAAACCGGGGCCTTGAGACTCCCTCTGCAGGCATACTTTGTTTAGCTGCAAGACTCTCCATCTCTGCTGCAACTTTGTCCTTCATCTAGTCTACTCTCTCTGCTTGTATGTATGTAGTTTTAAACCGAGTGTTGAGAAGGGATGCCATGTCAAGCAGCTCCTGGCTGGATTGGTCTGCATATTTCTCATTCAGATAGCCAAGAATTCTCACCTTGATGTCCTTGCTGAGCTGGGTATCATCATCCTGTAACTTAAGAACCTTCTCATTGAAAAGATGAAGCACAGGTTTCAAGTATGAAACACTCACATACTGTTCCCCAGACAAGGCATCTGATACCCCTTTTCCACCAGCATGAACCGGGTACTTGTTCAGAGCGAGTGCTATTGCTGGTTCGTAGTTGGTTCAACTGGCGAGCCTTCTAAGAACTGGTTTGCCTTTCCACGGGCTAGAGAGCCACCACAGAGCCAGGTCTTACGTCACTGAATACGGATCATCTTTCCCAGCAATGCTAGCGCGGCAGCGCCAAACACAACAAGCTTGTTCAAGATGCATCGGCACACAACACCAAAGCACCGCGAAAGTGATCCAAAAGCATAAAGCGAGTTGTCTGCTTTCCAATCACTCTCGCGGCACCCCGATGCCACACACCAACCGGTCCGCGCAGCGCCAATGCATCCCAAACAAGCCTAAACACACCATCAGCAATGGCGGACGTTGCATTGCTATTGATGTTCATGGGTTTGCGAACCTACATCAGCATCCAAACACGGCGAATCCAACGTGTTTATGTTTAGCTGCTATTTCAAAAATGGCGGTCAAAAGTTTCTGTTCGTCTTGTTGGTCATGGTAACCCTGCCCCCAGCCCCTGACGCAAGCGGTTCTTACTTCTATACCAGCAATGTTTTGGTGCTACTTACAAACCACTTTTCCTGGTTCGGAGCTGGTGCTTTGGGTGTCGAAAGGCAAAGAACCGATTTGAAACTAGGCTCTGGCTCTGAACCAGCACTCAAACTACCTTGGTGGAAAAGGGGTAAAATAACAGCTGCAGCAGGTGAGGTGGTTGGTTGAATAAAGCCTAGGCCTGTCACTATATAACTACTTTTTGTTGGGAGATATATTGCCCCAGAAACAACCGCGATAAACAATATCATTGTCATTTTAATGTGTCTGGCTAATTTTGAGCTACATGCAAAAAGTTTAAAAAAAAAATTGTAAAATTTGGGGTTTTCACAAAAATTTGTTCATTAAAATCTGTGTATCATTCGTTCATTCGTTTTTTGATTTAATATTGAAAGTAGAAAAATGAGAAACGGCTCCTTTTTTGTTTCTTCTTTTTTTTCTTCCAAAAAACGAAAAACAAGAATTCTACTTTTTAGTTTTTAGTTCAGGGGTAGAAAAACAAATTAACAGCTTGAATATTTGATTTCTACATGTGGGCGGGAATGAAACACCCCTTTCGGCTGATTGGTCAGTCGAAGATCAATCCGTGCCGTCATCAGTTTTTCCTCAGTTCCACGCAGCAGAATAAAAGTCCTCCGCTGCTGCAGGTGTAAGGATTCTTAACGTGTTTATTGCAACTCCATTTAATTTTTTTCTCATCAAACAACCAATAGCTCGACATAACCTGTACCGGGCCGAGCCTATAGGGCTTGTTCTTTAATGTAGATAACTTAACAAATTAAACCTTACTGTAAATTGTTTTGTTACTAAGTTAAAAGACAGAGAAGAATTACTGTTATTATTATTATAAATGTAATTTATTTACAGATGGCCAAAACACTGTAACCTCGTCCAGTCGTTAAGTTGCAGCGCTCTGATGCTGTTTGTGGCATTATCAGTAGTGAAGCAGACTTGACGCTCCTTTAGCAATCCCCATGACTGAAGCACTTCCTTTAATATATTAGTGGATATACTCTCTAGCTTACATGTTGGTAAATGTTTTGATGTCTGTTTCTTTGTGCTATTTAACTGGGCTAACTTACATTTGCCTTTTTTCACCATAGACCTCATGCCGCTGAAAGAGGAGCACATAGTACCGAATGAAACGGAAGAGAAAGAACAATATGAGACTCATCATGATTTTATAACCGGAGAAGAATCTTTCAGTTGGCCACAGATTAAAGAGACTTTCTCACAAAAAAAACAGCTCATAAAACATGAACTAAAAGTTATTTCACCCCTTTTCACTGTGAAAAGAGTTTCAATGAACATGGAAACCTTAAAGTGCACATGAGAATTCACACTGGAAAGAAGCCTTACACCTGCCCTCAGTGTGGAAAGAGTTTAAGTGCATTTAAGAATTCACACTGGAGAGAAACCATACTCATGTCTTCAGTGTGGAAAGAGTTTTACTCAAAAAGCAACTCTTAAAGTCCACATGAGAGTTCACACTAGAGAGAGTCCTTGTATCTGCCAACTGTGTGGAATAAGCTTCATTCATAAAGGATTCCTTAATGAACACATGACAATTCACACTAGAGAAAAATCTTTTACATGCCCTCAGTGTGGAGAGAGTTTCGATCTACATGGAAGGTTTGAAGCCCACATGAGAGTTCACACTGGAGAGAAGCCTTACACCTGCAAACAGTGTGGAAAAAGTTTTACTCGAAAATCACACCGCAACTGTCATATGAGAAAGTTACACGGCATATTTTCAACACAAACTTGATCAACACACGAGGATTCGTTTGAGAGAACTGTTTTATGTCATCAGTGTGGAAGGAGTTTCTCAGACAGGAATCATGTAATAACGTTATGATGTGTAGGAAGCTCAGAAGTGAAGACCAGGGCCTGGTTGCATGAAAGCCCTTAAGCTAAGAAATCCCTTAATACGACTGATAGACTGCAACGGTTGGAGTTAAAAATCATCAAATGTGTTCTACTGAAGAAACAAAGTCACCTACATCTTGGATGTCCTGGGGGTAAGCAGATAAACATCACATTTTCATTTTTGGATGAACTATCCCTTTAACTGATGAAACGTGAAGACAATAAACGATTGTGACAATATATTGTTTATGTGTGTTTTTCAAGTCTTTTATATGAATGATACAGTGATAATTGACATAGCATTAATTACAGTACAGAAGCTATAAAATAAATTTTCGGCCTTATTCTGTGATAAAAATGGAAAAAGTGTTTGTAGTATATACAGGGTGTCCACGGGTCCTTAAGAAATCTTAAAATGTCTTAAATTCGGATTCGATGGGTCTTAAATATTTTTGGTCACATTACCGCTAAAATATCTTAAGTCTGACGGACCTAATGACTTTACAATCATTGGACAGACCGGAAAAAAATGTTCTTCCCCACGGCAAGTTACTGTGTCATCGGAGAGAATTGCAGTAAATTAGCAGAATACAGAATACAAGGTCGTGCTGAGGCTCACTCTATTTGTCTCTTTGTGAGAGTCTTCATAACAAATGAGCGTAACAGCACACATAAACTCAGAAGAAACACACTGAGGTAAAAATTTACAATGTTTAGTTTATTCATAACATGATATAGTTAAGTAACACCATGACAAGTGAGCTATTTTGCTCAATATTCTCACGACGCAAAAAAAAACATTCAAACACCTACAGACTGCACGCATTACGTGAAGTCTAGTGCGCGTGCGCATTTGCAGTGCGCTCTGCCTGATCACTGCATGATTCAGTCTATTAAAATACATTCAGAATGATCACAAATTCAAGACATGGGGGCAGAAAATGTGTATATTTATACCACTTCATATAGTTAATCAATTTCACATGGAAGAGTGCCTTTTTTCTCCAAAAATTACCATATACAAATGTGATATTGATTTTTTACAACAGTTCAATAAACTAGAAGTTTTATTAAGAAACTTTCAGACACCATATTTCCTGTTTTTGCACTATTTCGCCAACAAAAATAAGTCCAAGGCCACAGCGCTGTTTTGCGTCTCTGAGCAACATGACGGTGTTTCGTTCCCGAATGAATCAACTGTTTAAATGATTCGGTTCAGTCGCAATGACTCACTTAACAGTGACTTACTGCCACCTACTGGCGCTTTTAATTTCACATTCAAAGTATCTTCATTTTTTTAATTATTTCAAATATCAGTAGCCCATTGCCGTATGTTGCCAGAAACTACCGTGAAACGCTTAGTATAAACACTTAGGTAAGGGTGACAGTTAAGATGTTTGTTGCAGCGCTCTTAAAGAAATCCCTTACCTTAGGGATTTTCCCCCTCAGGAATACCCCTTAGTCAAATTACTTAAGGACTTTCATGCAACCGGGCCCAGGAGACTCTGGTGTATATTCAGCAGGATTCTATATCGAGAAGGTGCTGTGTGGCACCGTTAGAGTTGGGGTACTCAATCTCTGAACTTGAGTCCAATTATTAAAGGGATAGCTCATCCAAAAATTAAAATTTGATGTTTATCTGCTTACCCCCAGGGCATCCAAGATGTAGGTGACTTTGTTTCTTCAGTAGAACACAAACGAAGATTTTTAACTCAAACCGTTGCAGTCTGTCAGTTATATAATGTAAGTGAATGGTACCCACGGCTTTGAGAGTCAAAAAAACATACACAAACAAAACCAAATGAAACCCTGCGGCTCTTGATGATACATTGATGTGAAAAGACCCGAAACGATCGGTCTGTGCAAGAAACCACCTATCTCTCAAATGGACCATTGACACT
>NW_015666177.1:314233-314695 GCF_001515625.1 Sinocyclocheilus rhinocerous
CCCGCGGCCCATAGAAACAGTCACTAATGAGGCATCTACTTATATACATCTATGTCTACTATGCCAGAGCACGTACATGCGTCACGAGCCGGATGTTGGACATTGCGGTGTAAAAGAGGTAAAAAACTATATAAATACTGTTGAGTTTCTTGCACAGACCGATCGTTTTGTGTCTTTACACATCAATGTATCGTCACGAGCCGCAGGGTTTAATTTGGTTTTGTTTGTGTATGTTTATTTGACTCTCAAAGCCGTGATTTCCATTCACTTCCATTATATAACTGACAGACTGTAACGGTTTGAGTTAAAAATCTTCGTTTGTGTTCTACTGAAGAAACAAAGACACCTACATCTCGGATGCCCTGGGGGTAAGCAGATAAACATAAAATTTTTGGGTGAACTATCCCTTTAACTAGTTGCTTATTAGCATGCACATTACTAGCATATTGGCTGTTTATTAGT
>NW_015666177.1:314719-317441 GCF_001515625.1 Sinocyclocheilus rhinocerous
GAAGAAACAAAGCCACCTACATCTTGGATGCCCTGGGGGTAAGCAGATAAACATCACATTTTCATTTTTGGGGGAACTATCCCTTTAACAACGGATTAGACATGGACTCAGGAATTTTACAGAGTATGGTCGCGTCTACGTCATGTGTAACATTAAAGGGATAGTTGACCCAAAAATGAAAGTCATTAATTACTCACCCTCATGTTGTTCCAAACCCCTAAGACCTTTGTTCATCTTCAGAACACAAATTAAGATATTTTTGATGAAATCCAAGAGCTTTCTGATCCTCCCATAGACAGCAACGCAGGAATTATGTTCCCAGGTCCAGAAACGTAGTAACTACTCACCCTCATGTTGTTCCAAACCCCTAAGACCTTTGTTCATCTTCAGAACACAAATTAAGATATTTTTGATGAAATCCAAGAGCTTTCTGATCCTCCCATAGACAGCAACGCAACTGAAATGTTCCCAGGCCCAGAAACGAATTAAGGACGTCTGTAAAACAGTCCATGTGACATCAGTGGTTCAACCGTAATTTTACAAAGCTACGAGAATATGTTTAGTGCGCCAAGAAAACAGAATAATGACTTTATTCAACAATTCTCCTCCAAATCACATCATCCGCCATTATGGAGAGTACCACGACGCATGCATGTGCTTTCCTCTGCACCTGATGTCCTTACTTAGTTTCTGGGCCTGGGAACATTTGAGTGGCATTGCTGTCTATGAAGGGTCAGAAAGCTCTGAACAACACACAACTCACCTCAGTACTGTACATCTGTAAATAACTCAAACCTTGACTGTGATGTCATATGTGACCCTGGAGCACAAAACCAGTGTTAAGTCGCTGGGGTATATTTGTAGCAATAGCCAAAAATACATTGTATGGGTCAAAATGATTGATTTTTCTCTTATGCCAAAAATCATTAGGACATTAAGTAAAGATCATGTTCCATGAAGATATTTTGTAAATTTCCTACTGTAAATATATCAACTTAATTTTTGATTAGTAATATGCATTGAACTTCATTTGGACAACTTTAAAGGCAATTTTCTCAATATTTAGATTTTTTTGCACCCTCAGATTCCAGATATTCAAATTCTCAGCCAGATATTGTCCAATCCTAACAAACCACACATCAACGGAAAGCCTATTTATTTATTCAGCTTTCAGATTATGTATAAATCTCAATTTCGGAAAAATTGACCCTTATGACTGGTTTTGTGGTCCAGGGTCACATATTTTAGTCTGGCATTATAGATTGGGAAAAGTTCAACAAGTGAATGTTTACAAGTTTATGTCACAGTAACACTAATATAAGTAAAAATAAATGCCTCATCAGAATGAGATTCATTGCTGGATTAAACCGCGTCACATCGCATTCTTCTTCTGAGGTAAATTCAAGGCTTATTCCGAACAGCGTGTCTTCTTCCAAAAACGAAAAGTAGCCGAGATGAACTTTATGAATCTTTCTTTGTTTACAGAGATGATGTGGGCGTTTACATATTCGCACATCTCAAGCGTGGTTTAGCGTGGAGGATTATATTATAGCGTGCAATGTGCGTGGACGTGATCACATTATAGGTGAGCTCAGACGGGAAAGACTGTACCTCGCGTTGGTTTCATACGGATTATTTTATCAGAGAATATTTGTTTTCGACATGACTGACTTCATGTAAAAATAGACACTTCAAGGTTTCTTTAGATATATGTCGCATGTCATTTTCGTTCATTTTAGTGACTCGTTTCAGGAAGATATTCACGGAGATTGAGAATGCAGAAAGCACACCCTATTTGTTTTCTTTATTTTACAAAACCATAAAAACAAGTTTTATTGATATTGGGTGTATACAAATAATACTTATGTAATTTTTCAGTCAATATTAAATGAATGAAAGAACTATAAGTTTCTTTTTGTAGTGTATTTTAATAATTTAATAAAGTTACTTTCAAGTTTACTTTACCGATTACTGCATTTAAAAAGTAATATAATCAAATTACAATTTTAAAGAAGTAATTAGTGATTTGTAGTGGATTACTTTTTTTTGAGTAACCCAACACTGCAAATGACACATTTTACTAATATTCACTATTAACCCTTTAAGCCTTGAACGCATTTTCAGTTTTTTTTCTGAATTTTTTTTTAATTTGGACATTCTCATGCTGAGAAACTGCTAATAAAAAAAAAAGTGTGTTCAAGGGAAAATTTACACATCTTTCTAATTTGACATGCAATATCTCATGAAGGAAGTAAGATAGGGGGATCATTTTTTGGGGTGATGTTCCTCTATCTGTGAGCTGTATCTGGATCTGAATTTTGTGGTGCACGCTTAAAGGGGTCATATGATGCTTTTTTAAAGGTAATTATTTTGTGTATTTGGTGTAACAGAATATGTTGACATGCTTTAATGTTCAAAAAACACATTATTTTTCAAATACTGTACATTATTGTAGGTCCTCTATGCCCCGCCTCTCTCAAACGCTTCGTTTTCTACAAAGCTCCTCCTTCCGACAAGCGCAGTCTGCTCTGATTGGCCAGCTAACCCAGTGCATTGTGATTGGCCAAACACCACAAGCACGCGTCGGAAATGCAACGCCCCTTACCATAATCGCGAGCATCAGCTTTCAAAGTAAATATCAAGACAGTTAATAATGTCGTTAGTTTTACCATCAGTTCAAGCCCGAAAGGGCAACAGAGTCGCATGACAGACACAGTGATGA
>NW_015666177.1:320398-332890 GCF_001515625.1 Sinocyclocheilus rhinocerous
GGTATATTTGTAGCAATAGCCAAAAATACATTGTATGGGTCAAAATGATTGATTTTTCTCTTATGCCAAAAATCATTAGGACATTAAGTAAAGATCATGTTCCATGAAGATATTTTGTAAATTTCCTACCGTAGATATATCCAAACTTAATTTTTGATTAGTAATATGCATTGCTAAGAACTTCATTTGGACAACTTTAAAGATGATTTTCTCAATATTTAGATTTTTTTGTACCCTCAAATTCCAGATTTTCAAATAGTTGTATCTCAGCCAGATATTGTCCAATCCTAACAAACCACACATCAACGGAAAGCCTATTTATTTATTCAGCTTTCAGATTATGTATAAATCTCAATTTCGGAAAAATTGACCCTTATGACTGGTTTTGTGGTCCAGGGTCACATATTTTAGTCTGGCATTATAGATTGGGAAAAGTTCAACAAGTGAATGTTTACAAGTTTATGTCACAGTAACACTAATATAAGTAAAAATAAATGCCTCATCAGAATGAGATTCATTGCTGGATTAAACCGCGTCACATCGCATTCTTCTTCTGAGGTAAATTCAAGGCTTATTCCGAACAGCGTGTCTTCTTCCAAAAACGAAAAGTAGCCGAGATGAACTTTATGAATCTTTCTTTGTTTACAGAGATGATGTGGGCGTTTACATATTCGCACATCTCAAGCGTGGTTTAGCGTGGAGGATTATATTATAGCGTGCAATGTGCGTGGACGTGATCACATTATAGGTGAGCTCAGACGGGAAAGACTGTACCTCGCGTTGGTTTCATACGGATTATTTTATCAGAGAATATTTGTTTTCGACATGACTGACTTCATGTAAAAATAGACACTTCAAGGTTTCTTTAGATATATGTCGCATGTCATTTTCGTTCATTTTAGTGACTCGTTTCAGGAAGATATTCACGGAGATTGAGAATGCAGAAAGCACACCCTATTTGTTTTCTTTATTTTACAAAACCATAAAAACAAGTTTTATTGATATTGGGTGTATACAAATAATACTTATGTAATTTTTCAGTCAATATTAAATGAATGAAAGAACTATAAGTTTCTTTTTGTAGTGTATTTTAATAATTTAATAAAGTTACTTTCAAGTTTACTTTACCGATTACTGCATTTAAAAAGTAATATAATCAAATTACAATTTTAAAGAAGTAATTAGTGATTTGTAGTGGATTACTTTTTTTTGAGTAACCCAACACTGCAAATGACACATTTTACTAATATTCACTATTAACCCTTTAAGCCTTGAACGCATTTTCAGTTTTTTTTCTGAATTTTTTTTTAATTTGGACATTCTCATGCTGAGAAACTGCTAATAAAAAAAAAAGTGTGTTCAAGGGAAAATTTACACATCTTTCTAATTTGACATGCAATATCTCATGAAGGAAGTAAGATAGGGGGATCATTTTTTGGGGTGATGTTCCTCTATCTGTGAGCTGTATCTGGATCTGAATTTTGTGGTGCACGCTTAAAGGGGTCATATGATGCTTTTTTAAAGGTAATTATTTTGTGTATTTGGTGTAACAGAATATGTTGACATGCTTTAAGTTACAGTATTTGGAACCAAGGTAACCTTTTTTGTTTAGCCTTTGTCGCCCCCTAATGTGCATTTTTAAAATCGTTCTTTCACTCATGATCAATGCATGGGATTATGTTGATCTTGGACTCATTTCAATCAGGAGCATCCACTGTAAGTAATGATGTGCCCTTTTCTACAATCTATGCATGTTTTATGAAGTTATAAACGAAAATGCCACGTGATATCTACATTTTATACCATCATTGGTTCTCACAGGTCAAGTGTGCATGTCTGAGCTGTTTTTAACGTGTGTAAGATGGTAGAAAATAAAATGCAAACAAAAAATGTACTTCTCAAGTTAAAATTAAACTGTAAGGAGTAAAAAGTATGAGTTTTTCTTCAGAAATGTAATCAAGTAAAAGTACAAGAAGTTTCAAAGTTTGAAATTGTACTTCAGTATAAAATACAAATCCCCAAAAACAGCCTTTAGTATATAATACTTTTGCACAATGAAAGATTATTATTAGCCTGTCTTGTTCATCTTATCTATCATATGTTGCCATTACCATTACTTTGCTATTCATTTAAAAGAAATGTCTTTTAATTTATACAGTAGACAACATTTGAAGTGGATCAAAAAAAGTTAATCAAAGTTGTCCTAAGACAAGAACGGGTATTGTTTTGGTTTTAGGACAACTTTGATGAAAGGTTTTGATCCAACTATAGTATATATTTATATATATATATATATAAATATATTACTTGTTTTTCATGAATGTATTTTACAACAATACAAAGAGCCATGTGTAGGCCTACCAGATTTAGTCCTACGCTTACTCGCTTTTATTTGTTACCCACTAAATAATGTTTGTTTTTTTTCACTAAAAGTTTAGGATTTTATAAAATTGTGCACTCATTATTTTTCTAGAGTAACTTTTGCTACTGAATTATTTATTAACCTAGTTTATTATAGTATTTTTGTCATAGATTATGATTATATATTTCTTTGTTTGTTATTTGTTCTTTATAATGAAGCTGTCGATATTTAGTAGACAAAAGACTGATGATCGACCTACACATTAAGGTATAGAAATTCTACACTGATTTTTTTTTAAAAACTGCGCTGGTATCAGATCAATATCGGTATCGGCAGATACTCAGAATTTTTGGTATCGGTTCTGAAAAAGTGGTATCGAGCCAGCCCTAGAAATCACTGACTAGCTTCTACCACTGGACTATGGATTAACTTGATAAACATTCGTGTTTGCGCACACGCAAGACAGACACGCTCTTCATTCATTTCACTTCGCAATAATAAAAATAACAGTGTCATCATGCAGATAATTCTTGTGTGTTTATTATAGTGTTCAAATGCTGATCTTATATAGGCCTAATATTTTTTTTGTTCATAATGAACTGGATTGCCAGTGAGCACGCTGCTTTTTGATGCTGCTTTTGATGAGTAACTGATGAAAAACTGGCTTATAGCACCAATGATAATAGCACCGTTTATTTTTCAACCTCACATAAAAATTATTAATGGAACAAAAACAAATTTTTGCAGTAATAATAAATACAACTTTTTCTTAAATAGAACCAAAGCACGATCATACATTATTAACGTCTTACTGTCATTATTAGCCCTTCATGGATTCAGTCTTACATGTATTCTGTAGCTTATTGTGAACACGGCAAAGCTAAACTGCACAAGCTTTGCATTTCTGCCCGAGCTCGACGTGTCCCTATTCACGGAGACCGAGACGGAAATCCAAGCGCATCCTGTTTGTTTTCTCTATTTTACAAAAGCACAACATTTTGTTGATATTGTGAGTGCACACAAAAATAAGGGTAGACCATTTATAGTTCCGAATGAAGTATTAGTCTTATCTGTATGAGCAAAAATGACGGTGTAGGCTACTTCAAGTTGTTTCCACTGTTATAAAGAACAAAATGAAGTGATCGCGCTGGCGCCTCCATGCATTAAGCGCGCTTCAGCTTCCACTCTCCGCACAAACGCTTAGATATATGCCTAACAGCGCACTTTTATCTAGGTTAAAGCTGCAGTCCGTAACTTTTTTGTGTTCAAAATTTACAAAATTTCTATAATAAGCGAGTACACCATGAATCCATTTTCCAAACTGTGTTTTTGGCTTGTCCTGAATCACTACGGTACACCTATAATAAGTGTTTATATTCGGACTATTTAGACTGGTTTCGGGTAGGTACTGCTGCAGTGTAGCCCAGTACCTGTGTGATTCGTCATAGACATAAACAGAGAGAAGTAGCTCCGGCTACGATATTCGGCTACAACCGCAAGATGCATGCAGTTGTTTGTTAACCGCTACAGGGCTCTACAGTGCGACCATTTCAGTCGCATTTGCGACTGAAAACTACTGCGTGCGACTATAAACATTTTTTTAGGAGCACCAGTGCGACTGACCCGATCTTGTTCTTATTCTGTCGTTTTAATTACTACTACTTTAATTTTATTTTTAAAAAGCGTATAAAATATAATTTTTTTAAGAATTTGACAAAAGATGACATACTTTTAATAAAGTTAGAGGAGTCAAATATCACCTCGTAATGGGAAGGCTACTTTTTGATAACATTTTGGATAATTGTTTAGAAGGTGCTCCTAAAATTTTGAACGTGCTCCTAAAAAGAAAAGTAAGCGTAGATAGAGCCCTGCGCTAGAGCGCCAAAAGTTGCGGACTGCAGCTTTAAATGTTTAAACTAACATTGTAATATGCTTTAAGTGTTCTATATCTACAGATTTTATTTTAAGCAAGTTGTGATGATTTGAGAAGGCTAAATTGATCAAACGTGATCAACTCAGCTGTCTGCCACTATCCGCTTGGTCGTCACTAAAAAAAAATTGTTTTGTTGTTTCACAGAACTAAGATATGCTTTAGATGTAGTAACAGAGCAGTTTTAAGTGTCATTGGTTATCTGAAGCTGGTGTGATGCTTGCATGTACCTGTACTCATGTCATTTCTACATTTGTTTGCTCATTTGCATTATTTTGCTAGGCCTTAGCTATGATAAAGACACATCCATTTAATGCCTGTGTTGCATAGCATGTTTGTTATTTTGAGGGTGGAGCAATAAATGGAGTGGCATGTTTTTGTAGTAGTGTGTTTGTTTTGGATCAATTTCAAACATTAAGAGAACTTCTCATAAATCACTTACATTAAGTTTCAAGCCTCTTAGGGCACCGTGATAAGTCTTTGTACGCACATGCATCGAGTAAGCTAAGGATTGTTTAATTATTAGTAATTCCTTTTGTTGAAGCATAGCCAAACATCCTGATCAAGTATGCACTGCTATGGGAATTGTCATATTTCTGTGCCTTCAAGGAACATACGAAAATAAAAATTCTGTCACCATTTATTCACCCTCACATGGTTCAAAACATGACTCTCTTTTACAGAACACAAACAAAGATGTTTTGAGAAATGTCTATGACATTTTTGGGTGAACCATTCCTTAAACCAGAACTGGTAGACAGAATCACTTTGAAGGACATAATTTATATAGATGAACACTTCTGAAATCCAAAATCTGCATTCTTAGCAGTTTGGAGATATTGAACGGGGCTCGACATTAACGCTTGTCGGATTTTGTGAAGGGGCAAGTGAAAGAGAATTTTACTTGCCCGACCGGAGAAGTAAACTGATTAAAATTTTAATAACAAACAATAACTAGGGCAGCACCGAAACTTTGGTGAGAACGATTCTGATTTTATTACTTTCAGTGTAACCGGTGACTAATAATGAATAATGTATTGACAGTATCAAGGTCGTGTCGGTTGAGGCTCGTGCAGCCTGTCTGACTCACGGAGAAATCAAAACTATAAGCGCAACAGCACACACGAAGAAACAAACATGAACAAACATACTGCGATACAAAAAAGATAAATATTCTATATAACATATGCAACAACCAAGAGTGATGTTTTCCCGACTTTCAGCATGATTGCAAATGTGATATTGATTTGATACAACTTTAGTTCAATAAACAAAGAATATTAACTGACTTACATTTTACACACATTATTGATAGTTTTTGCTCCATTTCGCTAACGAAAATAGTTCTAAGCAAAGCCACAGCAGAACAGCATCTTCGAGCAACACACAACAGTTTTTCGTTACTGAATGATTCAGCATTTTTGAACGAGTCAATAATTCAAAGAGCCATTCATAAAGACAGTCACTTGCTTCATTTATTGAATGAATCAGCCATTTGAATGAATCGGTTGAATCAATGTTGCAATTCTTGCTGCCATGTTGTGGAGGCGCTGTGTGTTTCGTTGTGAAAGCGAAACTACTTTTGTTTGGTCTTCCAAAAGAGGACAAGACTAGAAGTCAGCGGTAAGTTGTATTTACAACACTGTTCCAGAACAGTTCAACCCAAATATTCAGATGTGTGCAGCGCATTTTTATAGAGGATGAGGACTGTTTCCTGAACCAGTAGCCTAATGCAGTAACAACCATATACTGTCTTATTATTCTACATTAATTTATTGATCAAATTTAAGAATTTGACGTAAATGGTGACATATTCATTTAATCAGCTTAGGAAAATATTGTTCTTCATAAAGTTAAAAAGTGTAACAGCAATCAATTTAAGGCAAATATCACAAATATGCTGATTAAAGTAATACCTGATAGAGCACTGATGAGACTATTGCTTTAGAATAAATTACATTTGCGCCAAAGAAAAAAGAACCCCGGGCAAGTAACTTTTTTTACTCAGACAAGTACATAATGTCTTGCCCTGTTGAGCTTCAAAGTTTTTGCATTTCATTTGACTTTGTAGTTTGAAGCTTTTTGTTTTCTAAAACAAGTCCCAAAATGTACAGCATGAAGAGAAAAACATCACAATGTAAATAAATTGTCACTGAATAAGAATATGTGAATAACTCAATTTTGACACAAATGCCAGATTGCACTTTCTACTTTTAACCAAAGTTATTATCTACGAGCAAATTTCAATAGTTTCACATGTTAGGATGAGATTGATCTAAATTTCATAAGCTCTTAAGGATGTTGTTAATATCCTTCCTGGAGTTTCCTTCAGCTTTTCCTGGAGACTTCTGTTATGACCTCTATGATCCTGTTACAGAAAAACGTATTTAGTGATTTAAGATAAAATGTAAGTTAATGCAGACTGTTAAATTATAACAATAAACAAAATGATGCTGAATAGTGTTGTGATGGACACACCTCTCTGCTTCAACTCCACGTGCACAAAGACAAGCAAATACATACATGTGTGACGAGGCGATATGGAAATGTGTGAAACTCTCTTCCTTGTCCCAGTCAAAACAGGTTGCCCTGAAATGCTCAGCTACACTTTTGAGTGCATGTAAATCCATCTTACAATGATCTTCATCCAAATCATCATGTTTAAAATCAAAGTGCTGACTGATAGCTTCAACTGTTCCTTCAATTTTACCTTTAGCCTGGAAGATAATGATTCATGTATGAACACAAACACATTCTGATAAATAAATAATATTGTTACCAAAACATCATTTTATTTAACATTATAGGATATTCAAGCTGCACGATTTGATGTCATAACTGTATTTTCAAACACTATCATGGCATGAGCAGAAATGTACGTTAAACAAGCCATTTATAGATTTTTCTCCTCCCGGGCTGTCGAATATGAAGAAAACAAATATAGATACTTGGCTTTTCTGTCTCAATGAAGCAAACATGTGCATGTGTGTTGTCTGTCTTTCTCTTTCTCTCTCTCGATATCTGATAACTGCATATACAGGCTGAAGCAACGGCTTGAGATAAGATGCATGAGAAATTAGTCCTACCAACACAACCATTTCAGGACAAATACCTTACAAATGTCTTGAGATAAAACATCTGAACAACATCTTGTGGTGTGGTAACCGTGGTATAAGCGCAATAATAGAAGACGGTCTGTTGAATTCTTTGGCTGCATGTTTCCAAGAATTCAACAGCCCACCGTCAATTATTCCTTACTTAAAACATTGTTGAAATGTTTCAATAAACAAACACTAACTCAGCTATGGGGCTATAGACAGTTTCGTCGGACGCAGGGGACGTCTACCTATAGGGATGTGACACCTGTCTAAGCATTCATATATAAGGTCCCTCAGTATTATCAGCAGTTTTCGCGTTGCTCAATAGCTAATTACCCTTCTCCATCCCCAGCTCCTCCTCTGTCAGTCAGGATTCAGCCTTCTGATTCCCCTTTGAATCAGACTAATTTCTAAAATGTTAACATTTTTTTTGCTTGTTATCAGAAATAATCTCTACTCTACAGGGACTCTGTTGTTATTGATTCTTTGCGGAAGTCTACCGGAAGTAAAGTTTGGGCCTAACGTTTGTTTATGTTGTTGCCATTGAAACCGTCTATTGGTTTGATATTTTTGCGACTGCAGGAAATCTTGTAGGTGACCTTCCAAAACTTTAGTTAGTTATCAATAAAGGGTTTTTAAGGATTTTTGTCATCCATTAACACTACTGTAGAACATCTGCGCTTGACATATTGGTTACATATATGATGTACTGTATTACATAGACATCAAACCTGACGAAGAGCTTCATGTTTTCTTTTCAGACGTTGTCTCCTGCCTGCATGAATTTCTGTTTTAATTCGGTGTTCCAAGATTTTGAATGGCACTTCATGGTTAGAGGTCAAATGAGTTAACGCAAACCCCTGAGCTCTTGTCTCGTCCCGAACTCTTCGAGGGGTGTTATTCACAAACTCACTGATTGGATGTTCACCCATTTTCTAAAGAAAAGTCAAAACAAAAACACTAGAAACTTTAAAATACAATACTGATGGAATCCAAATATGAATGTCTTCCCATTAAACCTTGTATTGGTGACAATTACGAGAATTGAATTTAGTGTTTTATTTATTAATTTATGCTGTGTAAAGTATTTTTTACCATGTCCCCAAAACGCCAGGAGTGAGACATCCTCATCTTTTCCTGAAGAGAACTAAACTGATCCCGGAATGTTTTATTATCAAGGTCATTCTGAGAAATAAAATGTTTTTTATTTATAGTCTTATTTGTTAGCATAATTCTATATTTGACTCAAATCACACTAAGACAAACCGCTTCCATGTAGTACATCCAAAGAGCTGAGAATTCATCAGAGAGAAAGGTCTTCCTCTCAAAGTCAAAATAACAGGCATAACTGTTCTCATCTGCTCTCGCTGCAGTCACAGCATACACTAGAAAACACAGTGTGTGTATGTATATATATAAAATATATAATTTCATTATAGTTTAATATAATTCCCCTTCTTACCATGAACGTTGTTGGGAAGTTTGGTGAACATCGATCCGGAATGACAGGATTCCATGTATATCACCATCTGAACCACATTAAAAAAAAAGCATTGGAGAGGTATTTAGAGGTGTAATAAAACCTTAAAAGCTCATTTGGAAGTAAACAATCTATTACTTTGCATTTTGCAATTTACAAATTTGAACTTTCTGTAGTATTTAAATTTATTACAACTTCTACTTTGCTACATTTTAATGCCTTTTACTCCACATAAGCATCTCTCATTACTATGATTTTTTTTTTTTAGCTTGTTTTATTATTTTGCAAAAAGAGAACAGTGCGCATGCCAGAGCTGGAAATTAATGAGGGATTGCATTGTCTGTTGAAACATTTCAACAAATTGCAAACATTTCTTTTAAGTGCATTACTTAACTGGCTGATCAGGGGCAGAAGACGTTTGTTAAAATTTACAACAATGTGATTGTGTAGACACAATGTAAAAGTTTTATGCATACTTTTTACATATATATATATATATATATATATATATATATACAGTGGTGTGAAAAAGTGTTGGCCCCCTTCCTGATTTCTTATTTTTTTGCATGTTTGTCACACTTTAATGTTTCAGATCATCAAACAAATTTAAATATTAGTAAAAGATAACACAACATTGTGACAAACATGCAAAAAATAAGAAATCAGGAAGGGGGCCAACACTTTTTCACACCACTGTATATATATATATACCAAGCCTTGCTAAGTGTTTTTTTTTCCTTTTAGTGTGAATATGTTAGCCTTAAGGATATCTATAAATTAGTGTGCTCCAAAACATTGGCAAATTTTACATGTACAAGCTCTTAAGTCTGATAAAAAAAAAAACGTGTCCACGTTCACAGCAGCAGAATACGGTTGTCAGTCCTGTATTTGAGTCCTTAATACGGTTACGTTCACACACAGTTCGGTTATTTACGGGTATGACAACCACATTCTGTAACCGAACTCACACCCGTACATTTTCAGGACTCGCAACCGCATTCTCGGAAAACACTCGCTGTATGAACGGAACAGGACTGGACAACTAGTGTCTGTCACGTCATACAGTGATAGAAAACACACGTCAGAAAGTGAACGTGTGAACGGGACGGGACATTTCGAGACTCACACCTGTAAGTAAATGCGGTTGTCAATCCCAAAAGCTGACACTTATTGTTTCAGAAGAGATCTCAACAACGTCTCAAACGGAGCTCAGATTTGTCAAATCTTCAATTATTCACTCATCTCTGGATGAACTCAAACATTGTTCAAATCAGGGCTCTGAACCGGTTCAAGGAACGAAAACGAAAAACTGGAAACAAACAAAATTTTGACAGAAACAAACGAAATCATATAGTTCCGAACAGAATAGAAAATTTTAAATGGGCATTAACTGGTTAATAACGTTATGTTATCGTTCCTTTTAATATTTGAAATTTGCTGTCAACCAATCACGAATTCCAGTAGTACGCCTAGGCAAATGTGAGGTGACGCATCCAATAAGTGAAATGCCCGCCCGTGCTCAACTGTGAACTCATCAAAGGTAAGTCACAATGGCAATGCACCGGCGTTAGAGTTTATCCGAGGATAGTGTAAGATGGATTCAACAGATCACACGCACATGCAGCACTTCTGTGAACGGAGAAAACAGAATAAAACTATAGGCTTACATAAAAAGGAATATATAGGCATATACACAAAATATATTTCATTTAAATCATGTGAAGGGTCATGTATCTTTCAGACTTGTTCAGTACTCTGTACAGTAGTCAAGTAACTTGTTCAAAGAGCAAAATATACTACAAAACGAAATCTAAAACACAGTGGTGGGTCAGTTTTGATTAAAATGGTAAATGTTAATTTCTTTCAATGCTGCAAATATGCCGAGCCATCATTATCGTTCAACAACTGGTTCTTTTCATTCACGAACAGTTGGATCTACTGAACGAATACGCCCATCACTGTAGTCGCTGTTTTGAGTCTGAACGAGAGAGAGAGATCTCGGTCGTGAACGAATTGAACAACTTGTACATGTTGTTCGTAGGTCGGTCATTAGCATGTGAGCCAATCTCGTTCAGCAATCAGCAGAAAGTGGATGCAAAGCGCAGTAATACAGGAGATAACTCCACGACACGTTTAAAATAATCCTATATTTATGTATGTGTAAATGTCTGTCTAAACAATTAAAATGCCAATTATGCAAGAAAACCTTGTGTTTTGGTCAGCTGAACCACGTATTTACATGTTATTTATTTAATGATTAGATTAGGCACACGCTTTAATAAAGCCAAATCAGTTTTTTGTAACAAATACGTTCGTTGACAATACATAATGCATACTCTTTTTCGCCACCTGCTGGCGTATTTATGTAATATGAAGAAATGGTCACTGAACGAATCAGTGAACGAATCTGAACAAATCATTTTAGTGAATGAACTGAAAATGAACAAATCTCTTGAAAGAATCAAAATTTCCCAAAACCTGCATTTGCTTTTCCAGCAAAAGAGGCAGAGGTTGCTGAATTATACATGAAGAAATTATCCAATCATATTAAAGAATTGATGCAAAGATGTTTCCTTTCGATCGAAACTTAGGGCGGAGAGGTGGAGTGTGTGCATCTGTCTAACTGGGTCTACCTCCTGCAGAAGCCCTTCTGTGTTGAATGACCTTCTTGTAAGAATAAAAGATCCAAAACAACTTTCTGTGTTGGTTTCAGCCTCACCTTAAATAGGTTCAATATAGTTTTTCCACATTTGGCTTGTGTAGCCTAGTGTAGTTTTTAAAGTATTCTAATAACGTTGATAATCATGATTGCAATATTAAGAGCAATAATCAACAACAATGACTTTTGTTTGAATTTTGCAGCCCTCTGTAATGAGTGTCTGTTTTTATATTTATAACATCTGATAGGCTTACTTCTGATAAATATTGCCCTTTAATGGAAAAGATCATTTATGACCTGTGCACACGTGCAGTAAAAAATGCATGGCTCGCTTCTTAAAGATGAATAAATTCAAATTCAGAGTTGTCTTTAAATCATAGTATACTTTTACTTTTGGATACTCAAGTAGAAAGTACCTGGTTTACTTAATTACAAAATAAATATTTAAATATAGCTGCAAGCAGCGATTACCGGGGTTCAAGCACTTTAAGGCCTTTAAGGTGGCATGCTTTTAGGGTCTAGGCCAAACTGAATGTATGGCTGACAGTAAAACACAACCAGTATGGAGAATAGGCTCACAGACACACACACACACACACACACACACACATTTTGTTGCAGATATAGATATTTGAAATAAATGATAGGTGACACAATACTTATTGCAAGTGTTCTCTTTTTAAGAGTTTATATGTCATTTTCAGGTTTCACTGTAATCATAATCTGGCATAATTGTAAAAACAGATATGTCTGTATGAACAAAATGGTAAACTTTGACTAAATTTGATTTTAAATGTTATAACAGTGATTTTATAATATCTAAGCATGAATCCATAAGCAAACCTATGAACAGTACTGTTTTAGTGCATTTAATGAGCTCATTAGTTGTCTTCCGCTGCCATATAGTGGTTATAATTGCAATTTCTCATACAACACTGTGTTTTTAACCTTTATAACTATTAT
>NW_015666177.1:333034-335564 GCF_001515625.1 Sinocyclocheilus rhinocerous
GCATGCTTGTTTAGAATGAAATTATGCATCATTTTACACAGTTTTGAGAAGTTGTGGGCTTTCTTTTAGGATTTATAGGCCTTTGGGTACACTATGTAAAGAACATATTATAAAATGACCCGTTTATTGTTGTCCAAATGCAAATGTTCAACATTTTTTTGATAATTATTGACCTAGAAAGTCTAGTGAATAGTACTGCATTGATTTGATTGATTTTGAGTTAAAATAGAAATATTGTGTTTTTGAGGCCTTTTTAACTGTTATAGCGCCACCTATTGTCCGATCTCCATGAAACTTTGCATGCTTGTTACTAGTCATGTGTCACATGTTTTCACCAAGTTTCGTAAAGTTTTTAGTTTCCATTTAGGTTTTATAGGCTTTTGGGTGTATTTGGCCACGCCCCCTTTCTAAATTGTGCCGTTATAGCTAAAGCTGGGCTCATACTACAGAATTTTTGGCTGGATTTTGCTGTCGCGGACAGATTTCCACAGTCTGCGACAAAACCCCTGGATCGTGACCAAATCGGTGCTCGTTTCGGTCGCTGAAGCTCTTTAAGTATGAGCAGGTCAGCAACGTGATCCCAAACTGTCTCGAGCTATCACAGACGCTACGATATTTTCAAACCTGTTTGATATTATCGCCACGTGATCTCGTAATGTGAGCAACACAATGCCAGGGTGGAACTAGTCCAGCCAATCACAGCGCAGATGGTATAAACACTCTTTTCATGCATCTTTATGAACAGAAATGAAAAGCCAAAAATTCATAAAATCAACTAACTAGAAATAAATTTAACAAACGCATATATTTTGTGTATATAATACCACGTTTCATTGTGCTGTTTAATTACCTCCAACTCTTTCTGCAGTACTGACAGTCCACGTCTTCCAAGCCATTGTTTCTGCCATATTCTCTTTTGTCGTGGTTTCTTCTTTCTTTCGGATAAAATAACTGCACAGACCAATTGAAGGGCCAGTTGATCGTCCATGCTTGAAGAAATGGCCTATAATCGCTGTAATTTCTCGCGAGAATTTATGTGAGAAAACGTATTTTCGCTGATGGTCGGGAACACCTCTTCATTGAATGTTTTGTAGTGTGTGCACCTCGTTATGCGCGCAGCTATGACAGGACAATGACAGATGAGAACATGTTGCGTAGTGTGAGCAACACAGTGATGCGGCTAGTCTTTCAATCCTGTAGTGTGAGCCCGGCTTAACCAAAGGACAACATTCAACTTTTTTTTTTAAATTATTGATATAGAGAGTCCAGACAATTGTTCTGCAGTGGTTTGATTAAGATTGAGTGAAAAACCTAGGACTAGTTTGCAAAAGAAGGTTTTTTACATAATTGATAATATTTAATGAACAATTTGATTGACAGCATTAGTCCCAGAGGCAAAGTTGTTTATAATGAGGAGACCTATCACACGATATGAAGATCTAGTGTTTGTGTGAATATATGAACATGTTCTACAATTTGAGGTCATTTTCTATAGAAATATTGTTTTTTAGGCCTTTTTAACTGTTATAGTGCCACCTATGGTCCGATCTCCATGAAACTGTGCATGCTTGTTAAGACTAATCTGAGACATGTTTCCACCAAGTTTAGTAAAGTTTTGAGTTTGTGTTTAGGTTTAGGTTGTATAGACTTTTGTGTATATTTGGCCACGCCCCTTTTCTAAATGACCCCATTATAGGTAACCAAATGAGAAAATTTTAATTTTTTTGGATAATTATTGATCTAGAGAGTCCAGAGAATTGCGCTGCAGTGGTTTGATAGAGATTGAGCGAAAAACCTAGGACTAGTTCTTAAAAGTAGATTTTTAACATAATTGAGAATAACTAATGAACGATTTGATTGACAGCAATGGTTCTTGAGGCAAAGTTGCATGAAATGAGGAGATCTATCAAATTATATGCATATTTTGTGGCTGTGTGAAACACCATGTGATTACAGAGCCATAAAACTTGTTAGCGCCAACTAGTGGCCGATTTCTTTCAAAATTCTTACAAACCTTTAGGGCCATCAGTCGAACATGCCCACTGAGTTTCATTCCGATCGACATCCGTTAACCTTGTCTAATGGGTGCTTAAACTTCTTTGACCAATGTTTTTTGAGATATGCAAATGTCCTCATAGACACTTGTGCCAATTTGGATAAAGACACTGCATACCAATTTTCAAGTTGATCGGACCAACGGTTGCGTAGTTATAGCCGTTTTTGTTTTTTCCGTCTTATTGCACGTGGCCACACTCATTTTTTATTTGACCAAAGATTGAGCTCATACACATGTCTAGTAGTTATGAGCAGTTTCGCCTTTACGATCGCTGTAGCGCCCCCCCATAGGCCGATTGGGACGAGTCTTTGCCAGAATCTCCCCTCAGGGAGCTCTACCATCTGGCCAAGTTTCAGCTCTCTAGGCCTTACGGTTTGTTCTGCACGATCAGTTTTAGCGGAGAAAAATAATAATAATAAAAATCCTAACAATTACAATAGGGTTTCAGCACTACGTGCTTGAACCCCTAATAAT
>NW_015666177.1:335781-354571 GCF_001515625.1 Sinocyclocheilus rhinocerous
GTGAAAAATCGTGCAATATACAATCGTTTACGCACTTGAAAAACGCAATTTCGCCCCGCAGTGGCCGATTTCTTTCAAAATTCTTACAGACCTTTAAGGCCATCAGTCGAACATGCCCACTGAGTTTCGTTCCGATCGACATCCGTTAACCTTGTCTAATGGGTGCTTAAACTTCTTTGACCAATGTTTTTTGAGATATGCAAATGTCCTCATAGACACTTGTGCCAATTTGGATAAAGACACTGCATACCAATTTTCAAGTTGATCGGACCAACGGTTGCGTAGTTATAGCCGTTTTTGTTTTTTCCGTCTTACACCAAGTGGCCACACTCATTTTTTATTTGACCAAAGATTGAGCTCGTACACATGTCTAGTAGTTATGAGCAGTTTCGCCTTTACGATCGCTGTAGCGCCCCCCCATAGGCCGATTGGGACGAGTCTTTGCCAGAATCTCCCCTCAGGGAGCTCTACCATCTGGCCAAGTTTCAGCTCTCTAGGCCTTACGGTTTGTTCTGCACGATCAGTTTTAGCGGAGAAAAATAATAATAATAAAAATCCTAACAATTACAATAGGGTTTCAGCACTACGTGCTTGAACCCCTAATAATCAGTTTCGCCTTTACGATCGCTGTAGCGCCCCCCCATAGGCCGATTGGGACGAGTCTTTGCCAGAATCTCCCCTCAGGGAGCTCTACCATCTGGCCAAGTTTCAGCTCTCTAGGCCTTACGGTTTGTTCTGCACAATCAGTTTTAGCGGAGAAAAAAAAAAATAATAAAAATCCTAACAATTACAATAGGGTTTCAGCACTACGTGCTTGAACCCCTAAATAGACAACAGATTACACATAAGAAAAGTACAGATTACACTACAATAGTACTTGAGTTATTTTTCCAGCTCTGGTGTTCTGGGAAAAGAGCCCATACAGTATATGGACTATTTTTTAATTGGTGTATACAAATGTTTGTATTTACCTTTGAGAACTTGTTATTTCTTGCCATTTCCTTGATTGTTTCAATGAGATCATGGGCGTGAAGCTGCAGGAAAAGGATTGAAATAGATCACCATAATATAAGCGGTTAAATACTGTACAATGTTTTATTTAAGTACTTATCTATTTACACTTTAGACTTAGTAAATTTGCAAGCCGATCATAAAAATACTGCCAATAATGATAAGTTACTGGTATATACAGTATATGAATGATTCCAATTCTTGCTTAGAATTCTCATAAAGAATTATAGCTCCACACATTATTTTATGACTACAGATGTATACAGTATATTGAGGTTTACTGGCTCGAAATCATAATACCGATATATTTTTAACCCTAGAGGGAACAAAACTTACAGTGCTGTTAGGAAAAGTAAATATGCCCGAACCACCATGATCTGCCAGATAGATGAATATTGTGTCATTTCCTCCACTGTGAGACACAAAAAAGATAACATTTATATATTTTATTATCATTTAAAATTAAACAATATCATTATCTTCCGTCCTTATCCTTATTTGTATCAGAACTGTAATTGACTAATAAGACAAACCTTGTAATGACTTTTGGACTTCTCTTTTTCACAGCTCGTCTGTCTCCTTTGAGAGCAGCCAGGAAGTTTTCAGGTGTTACATCCTGTAAGACAGTCAGTGTTGTGTTTACTGCAGGTATAGGATGAAAATATCAATTGTGTTTGACAAAAAGAAAATTACCGTATTGACCCGAATATAAGACGATGTTTTTTTCTTGGAAATACATCTGAAAAAACGCGGTCGTCTTATATTCAGGGTCTAGACTTTGACATGTCAATAATACACCCACAACAATAGGTGGCGCCAAATACGCATAAAACGAGTGTGCCATGAAATACGTAATGTAATGCGTGTTGTAAAGATCGCGAGTAAAAACAAAAGAGAAAGAAAAGCTTACAGCTGCATGAGTCGTGACTTTCACGTTAGCCTGATGGGACCAAACTCCCTTTGTGATTTTAAAACGTAACACAGTACCCAGATTTGAAGACGACAGTATGATTTAACTTCTACTGTTAATAAGATTTTGGTAGGCTACTATTAGATGGATAGCCTAAATGTCCTAATTCAGATGGGCTACCTATATATATTTCTTTTTTTTAATGGTATATCAAAAAGTGTATATTTTTTAAATGTGATTGTTGGCACATTTGACCAGTTTTTACCATACTTTCAAAACAAAAATTAAAATAGGAAAAATATGCAATATGAAAATAATTGAAGACAAAATGTGTTTTACTGAGAAAAAACAAGATGTGGTTTTTAAAAAGCCTTTTTCCAAAAGGTACATCTGGAAAAAGGGGGGGTCGTCTTATAACCAGGGTCGTCTTATATTCGGGCCAATACATAATCAGGGTCGTCTTATATTCAGGCCAATACGGTACCTCTCCAGTGTAATCTTTTGGAACGCCTGCATACACATTCAATCCGTTTGGTTTATTGATAATTGTTCCAGGATGAGGGTTTCTGTAAAGGAAGATAAAACATTATATGGGACATTTTGTGGCAAAACACTTTTATGTCCCATCATACGCATGATAATACATTGGCTATAATATTAATTAGGGATGATTTAAAATGGTACAGCATGACAGGAAAGATCTATGTGAATCCTGTGTTAAATCTGCTAAAAATGTACATCAGCAATGAGCCACATGACTTCCAAAATCTGCAGGAAGCCTCTTACTTCATATTATAAGCGATGTCATCATACATCATCACCACAATCTGATCGTCAGGAATTCCATTCCGATGTACTATCTGATAGGCGTGACACACATCAGCCTGAAATGGAGGTATACATTTTTTTACAAACTGCATTGCAACATCCCTTGTTGCAATGTCTAGGTAGCTCAACTGGTAGGACATCGTGCTAGCAACCCAACTCTTAACAGCCCAGAGTAAGCACATACTCACAAAATAAATGAATGCACTGCAAGTCCAATAATAAATGTGACCCTGGACCACAAAACCAGTCTTAAGTGTCAATTTTTCAAAATTGAGATGTATGCATCATCTGAAAGCTGAATAAATAATCTTTCCATTGATGTATGGTTTGTTAGGATAGGACAATATTTGGTCGATATACAACTATTTGAAAATCTGGAATCTGAGGATGCAAAAAAATCAAAATATTGAGAAAATCATCTTTAAAGTTGTTCAAATGAAGTTCTTAGCAATGCATATTACTAATCAAAAATTAAGTTTTGATATGTTTATGGTAGGAAATTTACAAAATATCTTCATGGAACATGATCTTTACTTAATATCCTAATGATTTTTGGCATAAAAGAAAAATCTATAATTTTGAACCATACAATGTATTTTTGGCTATTGCTACAAATATACCCCAGCGACTTAAGACTGCTTTTTTTGCTCCAGGGTCACAAATATAGGCCACAAACCTGGTGCCTGTAATTTTTCCAGGTCATTGAACCAGCTACAAGCATAACCCAATGATTTCCATTTGCTGCCGCCAACTTAAGAGCAAAGTCTAATTCAGTTAGAAAAAAGTGTGTTAATGTAATGCATCAATTGTAATATTCATTATAAATATAATTTAATATTAACATAATATTTAATAGCCATGTATAAACAGTGCTTTTGTTCACAAGATTACATGCATACCTGTATGGACTGTCAGATGATCCTTTTGTTGCCAGCTGCACTTATCATTTCGAACATCATTGTTTATATACTGAAGACTACACACAAGGTGACTAATATCAACCAATCGTAGCTCTTACCCCAACCCCACCCTGGGGATGTTCAATTGTTCATAGGAATGTTGATCCAAAAGTGAAGTAAACGTACTGCACCAGTTAAATAACCAGAATGCATACAAGAAAAACGGAGAAGGTGCCAAAAACTCACCTAGCTTAATCATAACTTTCTGTCTGATATATACAACTGAAACCACTTGACAACTGTGCCTGTTAGCCCCACTCATGACTCTTAACGTAGTGGTTAGTGTAGAGTGGTCAACCATATTAAATGCAGCAGATAAATCTAAAAGGATAAGGACCACAGGACCACCGGAGTCAGTAGAGAGCCAATTCAGTGCTATGGGCAGCCTTAAAGCCGGATTAAAAATTCTCAGACTATTAGCATTGAGAAAGGACTGAAGGTGGTCAAACACATTTTTTTTCCCCAAAACCTTAGAAATAAAAGGTAAAGCAGAAATTGGGTGGACGTTTTTAAAAATAGATGTATCAAGCGAAGGCTTCTTTACTAGAGGCGTGATAGTAGCCACTTTTGGAAAAGCAGGAATGGAACCAGTTAAGAGACATTTGTTGAGAAAGGACACTTAACTGGGCCCAACTGACTCAAGAATTCATTAGAAAAATCTTGGGTGAATGACATCGAGCGAGCAGAAGGAGGGTTTCGCACAGGGTATGACATCCACAATCTCATCCATATTGCTATAAAATAGAGCATTCTTTGTAGAATTCAAATGTTCGTGTGAGTAGGCGCGTTTCCATTACAGATTTGCGCAAAACTTTGGCTATATTTTACATATTTATTCAAAGGAGGCGTATGAGTGTATCTTTACAGAAGCAGCACAGAGAGCCACATCAGAAATGTGTGTGGCGCGGCTGGAAAAAACACAAGCACTGACTAGAGTGGCCGCAATCAGCTTTGGTGGCCGTATCAGAGCCACACTGCGCCGCAGACGTGTGCAGTGTAAATTGTCTAAGCATTAATGGTAGGGAAAGCCCCTTATACTGGAGAGCGGCCACTTATGATGTGTTTCTTGGAGGGTATAGTACATTGAAGAATGATCATATGACTTTTTACATACGCCATGTGACCTGTAAATGCGAAAAAAACGTTTCCATTGCAGTTTTGCGAATTGTTCCTTTTTTTCGCATTGCCTGAAAAACCACCTCATGCGAGCGTAAAAACTTTTTTGCGATATATGGGAGTTTCCATTAGGCGTTTCCATTAGGCGTATTTTCAATTCGCAATTTCAATTTGCGCAATTTGAAGGGTAATGGAAACGCGCCTACAGACAGCACGAAACCAGACTTCATTCGCCCCAATGAAAAGCATATTTACACTGTCTGAATCGTTCCCTATCCCCTATATAGTGTACATTCACCATACAGAAAACACTAATTCTGTGAACAAGTGACCGATTTCAGCCACAGCTTCAGCGTCTATTTGTAGTAAAGTGGGGGGCGGGATGCTTCAGATTCTAGAGAGAATTTGATTGGACAGAAAGTTTGATGAGAAGCTGAAGTGCATGGTTGATCCATATTGGCGGAAGTGAGAGACTAAGTTTTGAATGCTTATATCTTGTAAATGCGAATTTTGTCATTGTTTTGGAGCACACTAGCTTATAGATAATCTTAAGGCTAACATATTCATACTAAAAGCCAAAAAACTTCTTTAGACTTTAAATAGCTGTAGTGAAATATGTAAATTTAGAGGCTTTAGAGGAGCCGTCACATCTAGTACACACAACCAGAAAGGTGTTTCATGGAAATCACATTAAGCTCTTTATTTCTGTTAAGCAGATTAGACATGTTTGGCTTGTTATCGTTTATGCTGTATCTTATGAATTTTACGTACATGTAGTGCTGAAACTGAGCTGGTCATCAAATGACCTCAGTTTATCTTCAAAACACAGATTAAGATAGTTTGATGAGGTCTGAGAGCTTTCTGACTCCCCGCGACGAGGATACGTTTTGTGCACAAACAAAAATAATTAACTTTATTCAACAATTTCCTGACTTCTATATGCCTATACAGTGTAAAGAAATTAAATGAATTACTCACTGGCAAATAAATGGGCTCAGCAACCCATTATGGAAGGCTTTGTTTTATTTAATTTTGTGCATCATCGTAAATATTACGCAATTAATCCTGTATGGGGGAAAGAGTTGAGGTATGAATGAACCTTCCTCATACTGGCGTTCCTATTCATCTCCATCAGTGCATGCTTGCCTGACTGCATTCTCAACTTTCCTTGAACAGGAAGTACTGTAGTACTGTAAGTGTGTACCAGCCTGATGCTGAAACTAACTACTACATTTTCACTAATCATTTATTTTGTTCCTTTGAGCAACACAAGCAACTTTATCAATATTACTTTATTTAAATTATTTTCATAGACAGGAGGCTTTACATTCATCTCAACTAGTCATTCAGAAGGATATCGGAAACATAATAATCAGGTTTCTCCTGGCTGAATCTATGATCCATCTTGATTCTGTAACACAGACACAAGAATGGCCACAAATAAAAAGCATTTAATAGTACTTTAGAATATTGCCGTGTCAAATCAACCAGTTTATAGAAACTTCCCCAGCTAAACATTTTGATGCCCTGGATGAATATTTACTATGTAATCCAATATTTTCTAAAGTGAGATCAATTTTCACCTAAAATTTAGAGCCACATTACAGGGGTTAAAAATGACTTTAAAAAGATGGCAGCATCATTATTTAATTTTTAACACAGAGATTGCAGGTCTGTTAGTTGAATCATTGCTTTGTTACTTGTCAATGGTGACCGTTCAAAAATGAAAGAAAAACACCTTTTTGGATTTATTTTCCAAAGTTTGCATGCCTGTAACTCAAGAAGTATTAAAGATATCCTAATATCATTTTAGATTCCAATTCGTTAAAAACTCTTGTGAACTACATTTACAAGGCCCTATATGGTACAATTCCAGAGAAATAGAGAACTCAATGTGGCTTCATGTGCAAATTGTACTGTATATTGAACCTATTATGATTTTTCAAAAACCAGATCTGGGTCAATTTGCATACAGCTGATAACTGTTGTATTTGAAGAGGAAAGTCTGAAGGACAAATAATGGTGAAAGCAAATATGTAACCGTAACTTATAGCCAAAAATACCCTGAAATGGTTTTCCTCATTCTTTAAAGGGATAGTTCACCCAGATATGAAAATTCTTTAATCATTTCTTCATTCCTCATGTCATGTCAAACCTGTATGACTGACTTTCTTCTGCAGAACACAGAAGAACCTGCTGGGAAAAAAACTAAACAAAAAAACAAACAAACAGCTAAAACCAGCCTAAGCTGGTTGGCTGGTCTTAGCTGGTTTAAGCTGGAAGTAGCTGGTTTTAGCTGGTCTCCCAGGCTGACCAGCTAAGACCAGCCTGACCAACTAAGAAAGTGGCCAAAACACCTCTAAAACCAGCCTGCTGACCAGCAATATGGGTCAGACATAGGCAAACACAACCAGTCCCATATAGGCTGCCTATGTGGGCGAAAGGTGGTACCCACATAGGTAACCTCTATATGGGTTCTGAATGAGCAAACACATATGGGGCCCTCTTGGCCAAACCATACGGGTCAGACATAGGCAAACACAATCTGTCACATATAGGCTGCCTATATAAGCCCAAGGTAGTACCCACATAGGCAACCTCTATATGGGTCGTAAATGGGGAAATACATATGGGAGAGTGATGGGTCATTCATGAATGATTCGTTCACTGTGTCTGTCACATGACAAATGAACGAAAGACTCTGAAGGCAAAGTAATTATGTATGTTCCCTGTAAATGATCTTTGGCTACATTATAATGATTGTGAATATGAATATAATGAATGAATATGATCAAGATTGCATATGTGGATGTGTTTGGGGAATTTGGCTGTTAAAAGTGTACCATTTAAAGCCACTTAAACCAAGTTCACACTACACCACTTAAAACATCGGCAGATCGCTGTGCTGTTCAGACTACATGACTTCTTGTCTGTCTTGGTGTATACGTGACACAACGTAAATGATCCGCAACGGGGGGTCACACATTACACGAGCTGACAACAACTCTGTCACCCAACGACTCTATCCAGTCCCCAGACCGCGTTTTGTCACAAAAACACATGTGAGAAGTGGAAAGGGAATGACGCGAAACAACACGTGAAACAGGAGTTGTTTATTTGAAAATGGAGGTTGGGAAGAAATTAGCGCTGCAAGCTGTTTGCACGATGATCTGTTCTGAAAAATTTCGCTCCATTTCTTGTCCAAACTTTTCTTAAAACCGTGTTGCTGCTGCTGTTTCTTATCCGGTGTCCTCAACCCATGCCTTGCTCTCTCATTGGCTGTAGCTCGTCGCAACACCTGACACCACGTGATGGCCGACTTGTCCAGATATTTAGCATGCTAGATATTTGTTTGGCATCGGCGATGTGTTGGCGAGGCGTCAGCAAGCCCCTTTGATGCGTCATTGAGTAGTTCACACATAAAGATTGCCGAGCGCTGATGATCCGATGATTTTCCCCCGATCGCAGCCCAACCTGTCGGCGAGCTCGTTGACTTGCAAATCGGGCTTAAAATCCTGGGGTGTAATAAAGATTCATTCATTTTGATGAACGAGATCGAACGAGAGAGTCAGTAAAATGATCCGAACTTCCCATCACTAATATGGGGCCCTCTTGGCCAAGCAATCTGGGTAAGACATGAGCAGACATAATCATCATCGCACCATAGTTGCGTCAAAAGCACACAGAGCATTATAATCACTGACACTGGATATAATATACTAATGTTTGCACAGACTTTAGAAGGATCCCAGTGTCAGGAACAAGATTGTTTACAGTACAGAGTAGAGGTCTTATTGGGTCCTAAAATCTGTACCCGACCCGAATTACTTCTTACCCGAACCCGACCCGAGACAGACCCGATAAAATTAGACCCGACTCCGACCCGACGGCATTTACTTTCGAACCCGACTGGACTCAAACGTAATCGGCATTGACGTGTGAGCAGTCAGTGCGCACAGCATGCAGCCCCCAGACAGCAATGATTTGTTTGTTCCTATTCTACGTGCGTTTCACAAAAATGCACTTGACATGACGCGCAAGTAGGCGCTGAAATGCCATACACTCATCACTGTAACCTCATTACGTCCTATAACTTTTGGCATAATGTTATTTACCTGACCATAAGATGATTCTAAATATTCAAGATAATTATATAAATAATTAAATAGCTTTTCTTCAGAGAAATTCACAAATCAAGCGGTGCTTTTTTATCCTCAACCCCAAAGTGATAATGATGACAAATCGAAAGGAGCTGGAATGAATTAGAAGTTAGAAGCAAAACTTTCATTGTACAAACAATTTAAAAACTTTGTTTTTACAATAGCATATTATATATTTATTATTATTTTATCATCTGCAGCTCTCTAATTATTCATCGGAGGTCACAGAAAGTGAAAATGCAAAAGCTAAAAGACTAGTGCAGTCGCTTTGTTTTTACAATAGCATATTATATATTTATTATTATTTTATCATCTGCAGCTCTCTAATTATTCATCGGAGGTCACAGAAAGTGAAAATGCAGGCACCCTACATCATTTATTTATTATTTCATTTTAGAATGAACAGGGATTACGGAATAGAAAATATTCTGAAGGCAAATTTCCGTCTACTCAAAACCGTTGTGATCATATAACGCAAATAATACACCAGCATGTATGCAAAACAGACATATATCTTCTATCTTCCAAAACAGTCTTTTTTTTTTACGTCATAGACCCATATGGTCGTAATATACACATTTCATCGCAGAGAAATAAGCTGACTAAAACATTTGAAAATAACAATGTAGGCATCGGAAACCTGTTATGTTTAAAGCATCAAAAACAATATGGTTGCCTCAAATTACTAGCAGCTTACCGCAAAACAGATATCACCCTATTTAACTGGTTTATACTATTAGGTTTTGAAATAAAGTCAGATGTAGTCCAGTCAATTGTTACAGTGTACAATTCTCATCTCTACTTGTCGTTGCTGTTCAGGAAAAGCAACGCATTGACACTTGCTGTACCAACAGAGGTACGTCGGTTCTCCAGAGCACGTCCAGATACACTGAAAGCACACTCACAGCTAACGCTGGAGGCTGGAACACACAGAATCTTCTGTGCAAGAGTTGCCATCTTTGGGAAGAGGTGTTCGGTGTTTTTCCATACACCTAAAATGTCTCTGTCACTATCGTGCATGACCATTTTTTTTATTTAAGTAGGCATTCAACTCATCCACTGCCATATCTCGGTCATCCACATCCTCCCACTGGCTGAACTTCACCGATGGACCAGCCACTGCGGCACATTCTGTGGCTGTGATGGTAATATCTGGAACTGGAGGGTCTGTGTCTGATGGACTGGGAAGCCTATCCAACTCGCTCCGGGCACTTTGGTATATTTGGTCTCTCTCCTCGTTTGTGAACATACGTAGCCGCTTAAACTTAGGCCACAAGAGCACTGCAAGCTTCGCATGGTGGTTGAGTATAATTCATTCACTCAGAAGGTCTTTGACTCTGCGTTTCAGAATCTCCAGTGCTTTAGGGTCGGCCGGCGTAACCACACAGTGCTCAAGCAGTGTAGATTTCCATAAAGCCAGCAGATGAATTGTAGGATAGTTCGACGCGCTCAGTTCATCGCTTGCCATTTTGAATGGGGTCAAAAAATGAACCAGCATTTACAGAACATCTTTTGAGATGTGACTCATTTTGTGTATTTCTCCTTTTATCATAAGTCTTTGCACATCATCGAAAGCACCGAGTACCGATTCCACCTTAGTGTTAGCTTAGTGTTCCAGCGAGTCTCACATTCCTGTTTGAGGGTGCGTGTCAGGTGGAGCTGCAAACCAGAATGCTTGAAATACGTCGTCAGTGACTTACACTGATTAATACATGCTCTCACAGGCTGTAATGACTCTTCCTCCTCCTCATCAATTCCCTTCTTGAAAGTGTGTTTCAGGACAGTGTTGAGAACGTGCGCATTACAGCTTCTGTGTTTCCAGCTGCTGAGAGCAGCCTATACAGTATATTAGCACCCTGATCGCTAACAAACACAAGTTTGTCTATTTCAGCCTGTGACAGTCCGAAGTCATGCAACTGTTTCAACAGTTCTGTTTTTATATTTGCGTCAGTTTTTGAGTCGAACGGGAAAGCGCTGGTGCATATTACCCGGCTCTGAAACATCCAGTGTTCATCTATAAAGTGGAGAGTGATGCATGTGTAGCTGACTTTACGAAAATCATCAGTCCACATGTCAGTGGATGCTCCACAAGCAAATGCCTTAGCAATAGCCTGCTTGACTGTTGAGTAAAAGCTCTTTTTTCAAAGTAGCGCACCTCTCCAAAGTGGCACGAGAAACAGTGACTCCAGAGGGAAGAAGTTATTTGATGTTACACTGGCCGTGCTTAGCTCCAATCTCCACCAAGCTTTGTGCTAACTGACAAAATGCACTTGTTTCAAACATTATGTATGGCCTGAGATCTTTGGCACATGCTTGAATGCAGTTTTCAAGAATTGTCTGTCTATAGTGAGCCGGTACCCCACTGCTCCTCCTCACAAACGAATCTATTGAGCTTTGCTTCGTTTTTTTAAGTCTACATGATCGTTGGTGCTTCAGCAAGTGGGACGTTCCCGTTTTGGCCGAATCGAATCGTTATATGCTATTGCAATTCACACATTTAACTGCACCAGTCTTTTTTTCCTTCCTTATCAACAATGATCACAAATGTTGCCCACACCAATGACGACCCTGTATGTTTCACTTCTGAATATTCATTTTCCCTCACCTTTTTCGCGATGTCTGTTATTGCCTCCATACTTTATCGCGTACACTTAAAATTGATTGACAGGCATGGCTTAACGAAATGCAAATACTCGTGTTTAGTCAACCATCCAGCCACATGATGGCGCAGGAGTTCAATGCAAAGGGAGGGGGGTTGGTAATAGACTACGCCAGGCCCGCTGTCTACGTATTTCCGCTAAAATCTCAGTTGCTCCTGAGCGTCCGCTATAGTATTCTAGGATAGCAAACTGTGTGTAAACTCTTTCTGTCATCGATCACAAGACATTTTCATGAATTATAATATTATTAACTATAATAGCATAGCATTTTGTATAAAACATATTGTTTAGTAATAAGTTCAAGGATAAATTAGACCTTCAGCATTCGTTCGAGTTCGCTTTATTGTCATTCTGCTATGTGGAGACATACAAGGGAACGAAATGTCGGGCCTCACAAGACCACGGTGCTACATATAAATAAACATAAATACATTACACATAAGACAAAGAAATATATAAACATATACCCATATAAATTTACCCAAGTAAGCATATAACCAATATAAACCTACACAGCTAACCCATTTAAAACGCATTAACCTATTAAAAGAGTAATCTACCTATACATATACTTTACATAAATATTTTACATATAAGTATAGACATACCTGTCTATAGTAATATGTAAAGTATTATCTATAACAAAGACAGATACAGATCAGTTGTGTGACACTTCCTTGGTTTTCATAATTTCCTTTCCCTAACCGAAAAACCACATGAATTTCAGGTTTGCACATGTGGAAAACGTGAAACACAGACGTTGGTCTTGGGAAACGTGGTTTTGGAACAGTTCCCAGGTGAAAAAAAGTACACTTCCATAATGTACTTAAAGTGCTCTATTTTCGCACCATGATTTTGTACTTAATATACTAAAAATTCTTTTTTAGTACTTTTAAAGATAATCTTAAGAACATCTAAGTGTACTCAACTGTGCTATTTTGAGACACCATGAATATGAACTCTGTATTAAAAATTTTTATTTAGTTACCACTTGTAGTACTCTAGTATCAAGTGGTAACTAAATATATTTTTTAATACAGAGATAGTATGGTAAAAGCACATTTTAGTTCATATTCATGGGGTCTCAAAATAGCACAGTTGAGTACACTTAGATGTTCTTAAGATTGTCTTAAGAAGTACTAAAGAAGAATTTTTAGTATATTAAGTACAAAATTAGTGTGTGAAAATAGAGCACTTTAAGTACATTATGGAAGTGTACTTTTTTTCACCTGGGAACTGTTCCAAAACCACGTTTCCCAAGACCAACGTCTGTGTTTCACGTTTTCCACGTGCAAACCTGAAATTCATGTGGCTTTTCTGTTAGGGTTTCGATGACGAAACATGCAAAAAGTGGATTTACAATAACCTGTGTGAGGATTTTAACATCTGTCGTAATACAAGTGTCTACAGTCTTCACTTCACCCAGTTACACACTGTTGCTAACTTCCTTCAGAACTAATATAATGGCTTGGTAAAAGCATTGGCAAAGTTTTAGACTAGACCGGGGTGTCAAACTCAATTCCTGGAGGGCCAGAGCCCTGCAGAGTTTTATTCCTACCCTGCTCCAACACACATACTATGTAGTTTTCAAATAAGCTTGAAGGACTTGATTAGTTGGATCAGGTGTGTTTAGTTAGGGTTGAATCTAAACTCTGCAGGGCTCCGGCCCTCCAGGAATTGAGTTTGACACCCCTGGACTAGACAAAACACTTGCTGTTGATGGATGGATGGATTAATTTGTATAGATTATAGTGCAGGCCAGAGTTAAGAACCCCTGCAGTGCTTGAAAACTGCATTCAAGTCTGTGCCAAAGATCTCAGACCATACAGAATGTTTGAAACAAGTGCATTTTGTCAGTTAGCACAGAGTTTAGTGCAGATTGGAGCTGGGTCATCATGTCATCCTGTGCATACACAACATCCTATGAGCTTGTGAGACAGTTACTGAGTGCCAACAATCTTGTATGTTGTAGTCCATGTTTTCTATATAGACAAACAAGCACACAGATGGGTTAAGGCTGTAACCATCTCTAGTGGCATAGGTGGAGGTGGTGGTGGGGCATCTTGATGGGGAGTAATGTGGGTTGTTTCTGCTGGTTACTCCTGAAAAGAAAAGTAGTAATTTTTTATCTCAAAACCATTTCTCATAGCCAGTTAAAGGGATAGTTCACCCAAACATTAAAGGGTTAGTTCACCCCAAAATGAAAACAAACAAGCCTCTTCCGGAAGCTCAAACGTGCTGTGTAACCAATGAGGTTCATTCTTATGTTACACAGCACGTTTGAGCTTCTGGGAGATTTGTACTTGTGCGTTAATTATGTTCGGTTGAGCATCTGTTTATGTTGGCTGATCGAGGTTTATATGTGAATAAAAGCCGAAATTAAATCTGTTCATCATAAAAAGCGATCAGACTAAACCGCTCAATTCATATGGATTAGTTTTACAATCTCTTTATGAACTTTTTGAAGCGTCAAAGATCAAGTTGGAAAGGCAGAATGCTATCAGATTTCATCAAAAAATATCTTAGGGTGCTTTCACACTAGCACTTTTGGTGCGCACCCGGGTTCGATTGACGTCAGAGTTCGGTTCGTTTGGATGATGAGAACGCTGTCTTCCGAACTCGGGTGCGCACCTGCGAACCGTACCCGAGTCCGCTTGAAAAGGGTGGTCTGGGGTACGGTTCAAGTGAACTCCGGTACGGTTCGCTGCTGATGTGAACGCAATCGTACCAAATCACGGAAGTGAACGTAAAAGTGCAGAGAGCAATGTTATGCATTTGCGCCTCTGCTCCTGCGTCATCGTTACTAAGCAACGGGGTAAACAGCTGCTGGCTTGATGACGCAAACAAACCGCGGTTCGGACCCAAATAAAATAATATGAACGCAGTCCAGCGGGGGCAGGGGGAGCAATCGAACTCGGGTTCGGACCAAGCAAGCTAAACAAGTGTGAAAGCACCCTTAATTTAATTAGATGTTAAATAAAATGGAATTCCTGCATTGAAAAGAAGTCATGTTGAACATTGAAAATATCACTGACCGCTGATTTACCTCAATTTTTCCCATCCCAGGATTCTGAAGACGCTCTGTCGTAAAATCACGCTGCCGGAGGACTTCGACTACAGACAGTTGGCGCGTCTCACGCCGGGTTATGTGGGCGCAGATTTGATGGCGCTGTGTCGGGAGGCGGCCATGAGCGCCGTCAACAGAATCCTGCTGCAGCCGAGCAGTGAAGACCTCACACCACCGGTACGCTTATACAACCACACACAACACACGACCAGGACTTGATGATTTCTAACAGAATGTGAGACTGGAGAAGGTGTTTATAGCATTCACTCAGTGTGTGCAAATCCCATCTGTTGCCAGCCTAGATCCACTTTGGCAGCGATACTCGAATGACTTGGTCTGATCCCCCCATCCCGCTTTAAACCAAGTGTGAAAGCACCCTTAATTTGTGTTCCGAAGATGAACGAAGATCTTACGGGTGTGGAACGACATAAAGGTGAGTAATTAATGACAGAATTTTCATTTTTGGGTGAACTAACCCTTTAATGTCATCTTTTACTCATTCTCATGTTGTTCCAGACTCATATGACTATCTACTGTATAACACAAAAGATATTAGGCATAAAAACAGACTCAGCCACTATTACTTTTTATTTTATGTAAAAAAGATATAATGAAACTGACTGGTGACTGAGCCTGTAATTTTGCTTAACATCTTTTGCATTCCACAGAAGAAAGTCAGTCATGCAGGTCTGGAACAGCAACAGAAAAAGATGAAGAGGTCAACCAATCAGAGCGTTTTTTTAGGTTTTGCTTTTAAATTTCCGTGCATTTTATTTCTCTCCAAGCTGGCTCTGTTTGTGTGTCCGCGAGTCTGTGCGCTGAGATGAGGAAACGCCTGCATCTGAAAAGCAACACACGCCGAGCATCTTCCCTTGTAATGACTAAACCTTTTGTCAAACAACAAAAAAGAACATTATAACATTATTTTACTGCACAACATCAGACAAATATTTTAATTAATTTCCCTCTTGATCTGATGTGGCTTCTTATCACAGAATGACGCAGAAATAAATTCTACACTGGAATAACGGTTTAAGTCGATTAGCAGTGGATTATAAATATAACGTTACTTAATTATTAAAATACTTGTGGTGGTTTTAAGAACACAGATAAACATTGTCGCAGTACAGTGTTTATTATCTTAATGTTCTTTTTGAATGTCATCATTCAAAGCGTTTCTGTCTTCTTTCATTCAGTTACAGCGATAGCTGGCTGTTTTTGTCCATATTAGGGATTTCCTGGAGCGTCCTGAGTTCTATTTCTTCTATAATGTATATGTGGATTTTCTGCGTGAGGGCGCCCTCAGGCATCCAGTGTGAATGAAACGCACATTACATGTGTTCATATCACTAAATAATGGCCAATCTATAAAAATAATACTTCTTTTTTTAAAATAGCATTTAAAAATAGCAAAAGAGAACTAAACCAAAAAACTGAAGTATTTATTGAACCGTGGGCTAACTGTATTGTTGCAGCCCTACTTTTTACTCTAAAATACTGTATAACAGGAATATCACAAACTGAGTGCAGACCATGATTATTAACCTATAAAAAATATTTAACATTAAATCTTGCAAATTCACTTAAACTTACAAATGTTCTGGGTTTGTGCCAGCTCTGTTTCACATTAGTGAAACTAAACTATTAAAACAGAAGATCTAAAAAGGTTAAACAGAAAACAAAACGTATAAGTGTATGAACTGTCACAAATAACGAAGCTAGCTATCTTGTTAGCTCGAGAATACTTACCCTCAAAGTTGTCGACAATAAATCTTAAATGTGTAAGAGATGCCACTTCGATTGACATCGTTCACAGTAATCAGTGGAAGATCTTGCAAGCAGCGACTCTAAAATCCATGCTGATAGCGCTCGTTGAAACGGTAAGCAAAAATGTGAGTCGAGCAACAGACTAAAATGCGGAAGCAACAGTGCGTAGACGTTGATTGCACATAGAAGTGCAGATTCAGAGAGAAAAAGTGAAATAATAACATTGTCATAGAATTGTTTTAAATAATTAAATTTTGTTAAATGCCCGACATAGTTTAAAAGAATTCGGGTCTTCTCGGGTCCATTATGAAAAAGAATATTTATTTTAAATTACCCAAAACCCGAGGCCACTAATATCGAACCTGACCCGTGTCCGAGGCACTCGTCAAATTTTTGGTCCCGAACCCGCTCGGGTCTTGGGTCGGGCCTCGGGTTTTCGGATCCACCTCTAGTACAGAGTGCAGCAGAGCAAGCGATTTCAATTCATTCCTATGCATAGTATATGCATACATCTGTTAGCATACAGATTCCACTCAAGCACAGTATAGATGCGGACAACCTTTTTGAAATTATGAGCAAGGGTCATTGCAACATTACAATCTTGGTTGCAATGGTGAGATAAATACTGCTCCCATAAGGTGAAGAATGAACTCCTAAATATAATGGCCTCAGAGCTTGCAAGAGTGCTTTCTGCACACATTAGGAATAACACATTTTTAGCAAAATTCCAACTTTTCTCTCAATGAGGCAAAAACAGCAGTGACTGATATCACAGGAATTCTCACTGATTTTTGATGTCAAAGAGCCTCAGACCACCAAAGAAAACCGATCCAGCATCCAACACACACCACAGGTTCAGTGCAGCCGAGGAGTTTTACAAACAGATGCACTCAATCACTCAAATTAAGGAAAGGTTTGATCAGAAGACATTCAAGCTGATGGAGAACCTGGTCCACTCTGCCACAAAGTAAGGTAGATGGTCCCGGGCAAGACTTCGTAGTGAGCAGCAAACATGATGGCACCAGAAGCCCACACGTCACAACAGGAATCCTTTTGTCCCGTAGTGGTTTAGACAAGAGGGAGCGATAGGACCACCACCAACAACAAAAGGACCATTGTAATCAAGACTGCCAGAGGTGGAGGGCAGGAGAGACTACATCAATGGTCCATTAATCACAGGCTAATCAAATGACCAATGCCCATTGTTCACCTCTGCTCTCTGCATCTGGAGCCAAGGTGCAAACGACCTGAGCCATCAGGGCCACCAAATCAGTTCTGGCCAGCAGCAAGGACAAACAAAGGACCCAAGAGAGAGACAATCTATATACACACAGTGGCTTGAAACCACCAAAAATGGACAGGAATACTGTAAGGAACATGCCTTATACGTCTCCTTATTAATCCAGGGAACTGTGCACTACACACACAGTGGAAACCGCACCTAGAATGTGACCTCACCAAATGTGACCTGACCCACAGACAGTGTCCATCTGGGTGATACCTCAACCTATTCACATCAACTTTGGACTCTATGAGAGCAGAACATTGCTACAAGGACTTTAATAAAGTTTTGGAAAATAAATAAAGTATTTCGAAGGTCCTAAAGATACTGTTTTATTTAACTGTATATTTTGGGACAAGCCAACAAGCTCCACAGGATGGAAAGTTGGGACGTGATGGGCGGACACCTGGAATGCTACTAACCCAATCACGTCAATACAGTTGGAAAGGTGAGAATTAGCAGTGTTGGGGAGTAGCTAGCTACAAGTAGCGACGCTATTAACGATGTAGCGTTTCCAGTAGCTAACTACTTTTTCTAGCAAATAGTGGTGTAGCGCGACAATAGCTACATTCTATTTTGTGAACCTGCAATGGACTGAAGCAGGGCAGCCTCTCTACAAGATCACATACTAAAAAAGTGCATTACCGCTGTTGAGAATTCTGATGTGGTCACATGACATAGCCAGCCATGGGTGGAGCCAAGCCTCCTCAGGTGCATTTGAATGATCATTTAACTGCCTTTGTTTGGTGTCTGACCCTGCGTTCCATTCGGAAGGGCTCATCCCTACGCCCTAATCCCTTCAAAGGGTTTACCCTCCGGAGTGAGAGCTTCTAAGGGTTGAAGGGTGTAGGGGACCAAACAACTGTTTCTTGAAGTGCCCTTCTGCGTCATCATCGTAAGTTATTTTATTTGGCGTTGTTTTATATAATGTTAATGTGACGAGAGGAGCGGGGCCGAGAGCCTTGGGAACGGAGCGAGGCCGGTGGAGTAAATGCTAATGCACGACACCTGCGCCACTCACCGGTCTCGA
>NW_015666177.1:355683-362523 GCF_001515625.1 Sinocyclocheilus rhinocerous
CTCGAGTCCCACGGAGGAGCTCCGGAAGGTCCTCTCTCCCCCAACACTGTCGTCACTCCTCCTTTTATACTTCCGGAGCTCCTCCGGGGGACTCGAGACCGGTGAGTGGCGCAGGTGCTGTGCATTAGCATTTACTCTCGTCACATTAAATTCTTGAGGTTATGTTTGTTTGAGTTACATGTGATTTGTCATTCATATGTATCAGTATTTTTGATTGCTAAACTGTTTAGGCTAAATCAGTGCTTGAAGTGGAAAAAAAGAAGTCTCACTGTAGAGAGCCGGTATCGCTGTCTCACTGAAATAACGCCGTGAGGGCACGCTGTACCTTGGCTCAAGCACCTGTAACATTGTGCGAAACCCTGGGTTATCCACGACGGAGTAAGGGCGCAAATCCTTGCCAATAAAACCCGCCACTGACCGAGTAATTCACTTCGCCTTTTCAGAATTCGGTGGAAGCTTTGCTACTTGCTCGAGGGCCCTTTAAGTGAAACTGGCAGTGGACGCGATCGGAATAGAAGTCTGTTTCTCCAGCTCTGGGTGGAATCGCATAATATGTTTCTTCATGTTAGTCGTGTTCCCGTAATATTTGAATTTGGTGCTACAAACTTTGCACACAGTATGGCTCTTATCAATGACACCTTTGTCTTCACAAAATCCAAAGTGTTGCCACACAGTCCATTTTAAATTTGATGGTCTTAGTTTGTCCATCTTTGTCCAAATGAAGTGAATTCACCAGCATACGCACATGCGTCTGTCAACGCTTATTATTTTTCTGTTTCTGGCTCGTGCCCGCGCAGGCCCGCACCGTCGTGATCTAATTTGAATGCAGAATCGATTCTGAACTTTTGAGAATCGATTCAGAATCGTTTAAGAAAGAATTGCGATGCATTGAAGAATCTATTTTTTTCTCCCACCCCTATTTCTGACCCCAAGACCAACTAATCTCTGCAGTTCTCCAGCTGTGACCCTTGGAGAGTCTTTGGCCACTCAAACTCTCCTCCTCACCACGCATTAGGATGATATAGACACATGTCCTCTTCCAGGCAGATTTGTCTTTAGTTGATTGGAATCTCTTAATTATTGCCCTGATGGTGGAAATGGGGGTTTTCAATGCTTTAGCTCTATTCTTACAGCCACTTTCTATTTTGTGAAGCTCAACAATCTTGTTCTGATGGATAGCTACACTGAACAAAATTATAAACGCTACACTTTTGTTTTTGCCCCCATTTTTCATGAGCTGAACTCAAAGATCTAAGACTTTTTCTGGTCCCACTTTAAATTAAGTGGCCTTAACTACTATGTACTTACATCAAAAAATAAGTACAATGTACTTATTGTGTTCATATTGTATTGCAAAACACTTTTGCTGCTATTGAGGTGGGATACAGGTAAGGTTAGGGACAGATTTGGTGGTATGGGTAGGTTTAAGGGTGGGTTAAGGTGTAAGGGATGGGTCAACAGTGTAATTATAAATGTAATTACAGAAATTAATTACACATAAAACATAATAAAACAACAACACAAATAGTCCAGGCCTGGTCCTCTCTTGTCCAACTCTGTCGTCACTCCTCCTCTTATCCTTCCGGAGCTCCTCCGGGGGACTCGAGACCGGTGAGTGGCGCAGGTGCCGTGCATTAGCATTTACTCTCGTCACATTAAATTCTTGAGGTTATGTTTGTTTGAGTTACATGTGATTTGTCATTCATATGTATCAGTATTTTTGATTGCTAAACTGTTTAGGCTAAATCAGTGCTTGAAGTGGAAAAAAAGAAGTCTCACTGTAGAGAGCCGGTATCGCTGTCTCACTGAAATAACGCCGTGAGGGCACGCTGTACCTTGGCTCAAGCACCTGTAACATTGTGCGAAACCCTGGGTTATCCACGACGGAGTAAGGGCGCAAATCCTTGCCAATAAAACCCGCCACTGACCGAGTAATTCACTTCGCCTTTTCAGAATTCGGTGGAAGCTTTGCTACTTGCTCGAGGGCCCTTTAAGTGAAACTGGCAGTGGACGCGATCGGAATAGAAGTCTGTTTCTCCAGCTCTGGGTGGAATCGCATAATATGTTTCTTCATGTTAGTCGTGTTCCCGTAATATTTGAATTTGGTGCTACAAACTTTGCACACAGTATGGCTCTTATCAATGACACCTTTGTCTTCACAAAATCCAAAGTGTTGCCACACAGTCCATTTTAAATTTGATGGTCTTAGTTTGTCCATCTTTGTCCAAATGAAGTGAATTCACCAGCATACGCACATGCGTCTGTCAACGCTTATTATTTTTCTGTTTCTGGCTCGTGCCCGCGCAGGCCCGCACCGTCGTGATCTAATTTGAATGCAGAATCGATTCTGAACTTTTGAGAATCGATTCAGAATCGTTTAAGAAAGAATTGCGATGCATTGAAGAATCTATTTTTTTCTCCCACCCGTAGTGTTTAGTGTCCAGCAGCAAGCGCACGTGCCTTCAGCGCAGCTCTAAGAGTTCTGCGTTCAAACGCAATAGGCTAAAGCTTGCCGCAAAGACCTAGCAAAAGTAATTATCATGAATGTGTCGGGGGAAAATAGTAAACAGATATTTTAATTATTTATTAAAAGTAGTGTTTTCTGAGTCAGAGTCGCAAGGATGAAGTTGCCGATCCTGACTCGCTATCTCCTCATTGGACGCGCCTTTAGAGAGAAATGCATCTTTACGGAATACATAATGAAAGAATTTTTGTTTTTGATTTGTTTTATTTCGTTAAGCAGTAATTTAAAGCTTTCTATAGATATATTTATTATGTCTGTGAGGCATGTATTCGCTGAGTTTCGGTTCATTTTTGTGAAGCGCTCCTGTTCAAGACCGAGACGGCAGAAAGTGCATCATGTTTGTTTTCTTTATTTTACAAAAGCACAACATTTTGTTGATATTGTGAGTGCACGCAAATAAAAGTAGACCCTTTACAGTTCCGAGTGATGTATTACTCTTATGAGCAAAAATGACAGCATATTTTAAATTGTCCGTTCCACTGAAAAAAAAAAATTCAGTTTTTGTTCACAAAATTCACAAGTGATCGCGCTGGCGCCTCCATGTCCTGCAAAGTGTGCTTCAGCTTCCACTCTCCGCACAAACGATTGGATATGCGCCTAATAGCGCACATTTATCTAGGGTTAACGTTTAAGTGTTTTATATCTATAGATTTTATTTTAGGCAAGTCGTGATGATTTGAGAAGGCTAAATTGATCAAACATAGGATATGATCAACTCACTGTCTGCTGCTGGCCGCTTGGTCGATACTTTAAAAAAACAAAAACTTAGGCTATATTTAACAAACAAAAAATTATCAAAACGTTTTTCTAAATTAACTTAATAAAAAAAAACTAAATGAAATATAATCCCTTTGCCATTACATACAAAACTGTATGTACAAAACTATAATAGCTGAAACAGTAGTATAAGCTGTTTTGGGAGAAGGGGAAAAAAAAAAACGGGCCAAGAATTCTGATAAGCTGTCGGACAAGGCCGGGCTAGGGCCTATATTTGAGGCTCTAATTGTTGTCAAAGATTTTTATCATAACAGTATCATATTATGTACAGTTATAGGCTGCCTGTATGTTAGTAACCCTGCAGTTTAAAATAAAATCAGTATTGTTATTATCTATTATTCTTTTTTTTTTAATTATTATTTTATTTTTTGATCATTTGTTTTAAAATTCGCATTTTAAATTGCAATTTGTGATTTAAAATGCAATTGCTTTTGTGTGATTTGAAATTGATTATTTTTCCCAAATCACACCTGTTAGTACTTTCCCTGTCAGAGCCGCAAGTGAGCGGTTTTTCAGAATAATTTCTCGCCATAATCAGCCATCTGTCACACAGTATTTTTTTGAGAAAATGTTTCTGTGCTTAAATTTAAGTTAAATAAAAATAACATTTTGTTATTGCAATGCTAAATTTGTTGCAATTTTGCACTTTGACTTTTGACAGTCTTGAGATTTTTGAATATCGTGTGTAATAAAACAATGGTCTTTGACAAAAGAATTGTATAGCATTGTTGTTTTAAATATCAAATATTTTAATATCAAACATTCCTTATAAATGCTTATTTAGATACTTCGTTCTAATATACGTCGTTGTGAAAAACAAAGTACTTTTAATGTCACTAGTCACTTTTTGGTAGTAACTTGTAGTGTAGCTTGCTACTTTGTCAGAAGGGTAGCTTGACTGTAGCTTAATTACTTAAATTTATTTACTTTAATTTATATGTCTATTCCACGTGGGCTGGATGTGGGCCGGATCTGGGCCATATTGCTGTCTGGGTTGAATTTGACAAAAGAATTGTATAGCATTGTTGTTTTAAATATCAAATATTTTAATATCAAACATTCCTTATAAATGCTTATTTAGATGCTTCGTTCTAATATACGTCGTTGTGAAAAACAAAGTACTTTTAATGTCACTAGCCACTTTTTGGTAGTAACTTGTAGTGTAGCTTGCTACTTTGTCAGAAGGGTAGCTTGACTGTAGCTTAATTACTTTAATTTATTTACTTTAATTTATATGTCTATTCCACGTGGGCCAGATGTGGGCCGGATCTGGGCCATATTGCTGTCTGGGTTGAAGCTTATCAAGCTACAGTTTTAGAATAGCTTCCCCAACACTGTATACTTTATTTGCATGCTTCAGGGATGTGATTCTTCCGGATGAATCTGGAATTCCGTGAATCAAGCAAGGCTGCATTTCCCAAACACATTGTAAGCTTAAATCGCAGACCCATTGAAAACAACTTAGGCTTACGATGTTTTTGGGAAACAGCCCGGATCAGTAATAAAAAAGGTTCAGAGTGATGCTGGTTATTGTGTGATGACTGAAATCGCGAAATGCAATTAACTAAATAAATTGCGAAAAAGTTTAATGTTTTTAATACGTCATGGATGGAATGGTCCTGAGAGTGCTGTAAGAGCTTGCGGCGCCATAAGTTAAATAAAAATAACATTTTGTTATTGCAATGCTAAATTTGTTGCAATTTTGCACTTTGACTTTTGACAGTCTTGAGATTTTTGAATATCGTGTGTAATAAAACAATGGTCTTTGACAAAAGAATTGTATAGCATTGTTGTTTTAAATATCAAATATTTTAATATCAAACATTCCTTATAAATGCTTATTTAGATACTTCGTTCTAATATACGTCGTTGTGAAAAACAAAGTACTTTTAATGTCACTAGTCACTTTTTGGTAGTAACTTGTAGTGTAGCTTGCTACTTTGTCAGAAGGGTAGCTTGACTGTAGCTTAATTACTTAAATTTATTTACTTTAATTTATATGTCTATTCCACGTGGGCTGGATGTGGGCCGGATCTGGGCCATATTGCTGTCTGGGTTGAAGCTTATCAAGCTACAGTTTTAGAATAGCTTCCCCAACACTGTATACTTTATTTGCATGCTTCAGGGATGTGATTCTTCCGGATGAATCCGGAATTCCGTTTTTTCCCCCGCCATGACCCTCGTGAATCAAGCAGGGCTGCATTTCCCAAAAGCATTGTAAGCTTAAGTAAATCGTAGACCCATTGAAACCAATGGGGCTACGATCAACTTAGGCTTACGATGTTTTTGGGAAACAGCCCAGATCAGTAATAAAAAAGGTTCAGAGTGATGCTGGTTATTGTGTGATGACTGAAATCGCGAAATGCAATTAACTAAATAAATTGCGAAAAAGTTTAATGTTTTTAATACGTCATGGATGGAATGGTCCTGAGAGTGCTGTAAGAGCTTGCGGCGCCACCTGCAGGACAGGGTTCAAATGGTTCAAAGCACCAAATGTGAGTAACTTTTTTTATGAATGGTGGTGAAAATTTGAGATTGCTTAGTACTATCATAAAATTTGCAACAGTTGTGATGTATTATATATTACTATTATATATTATATAAATATGTCTGCTGTACTGTGTTTTCAGTTTCAATTCACTGTAAATGCTAGCTGCATTAGAGTTGATATTTAGGGAATGCAACATTCGTCATTAGAATCGTTTAAAAATGTGCTGTTTACAAAAAGAGACGTTTCAGTGACACATGGACCTTCAGAAATCATTCTAATACGCTCATTTGCTGCTCAAGAAACATTTGCTATTTATTATGATCAATGTTAAAAATGTTGTTTGCTGCTTAACATTTTTGTGGAAACAATGATACCACTCAAACATTTGTGGTAAGGTTTAAAAATTAATAATTGCATTTACCATACATTAAAGTTATGAAAAGTGAACACATTTAAAATGTTACAAAATATTTATATTTAATAAATTTATTACATATATTTGATAAATGCAAATAAATGCTGTTCATTGAACTTTCTTTTTATCAAATAATCCTGAAAAATAAAATGTATTTCCACACAAAATATGAAGCAGCACAACTGTTTTCAACATTGATAATAATCAGAAATGTTTCTTGAGCATCAAATCAATTTTTTTTCCACAATATTGATATCATTAATAATTGTAATGTTTCCAATTTTTTGGCATGTACTTTAATAATAACAATTTTATTATTATTATATTATATCGTGGTTATTAAATGCTGCTTTTTATTTTTACAGGACAATAGTGTTATTATTACAATATCTTTTTTTAATTTGATCAAATATAAAAATATCCTGCTCCGGAGCAGCTTATGTTCCAGGGTTAGTTTACTTCAGCGCATATATGATATACTGACGAGCCTTCAGTGGGCGTGACAGATAGCGCACAACATTATATAATATTATAATTGTAATGAATTTTAACTCATTAATTGTATAAGGGAATTAATTATTATTATTTAATTCAGGTTTTGAGAGGACTAGGATCTGAAGAGCCTAATTAGAA
>NW_015666177.1:364073-365430 GCF_001515625.1 Sinocyclocheilus rhinocerous
AATGTATTTGCACACAAAATATGAAGCAGCACAACTGTTTTCAACATTGATAATAATCAGAAATGTTTCTTGAGCATCAAATCAATTTTTTTTCCACAATATTGATATCATTAATAATTGTAATGTTTCCAATTTTTTGGCATGTACTTTAATAATAACAATTTTATTATTATTATATTATATCGTGGTTATTAAATGCTGCTTTTTATTTTTACAGGACAATAGTGTTATTATTACAATATCTTTTTTTAATTTGATCAAATATAAAAATATCCTGCTCCGGAGCAGCTTATGTTCCAGGGTTAGTTTACTTCAGCGCATATATGATATACTGACGAGCCTTCAGTGGGCGTGACAGATAGCGCACAACATTATATAATATTATAATATAGTTATGTAATATAGCCTACTATATATATAGTTGTATGATATGTTAATTATAAAGCGCTAATATAAGTAATAAATAAGGTAATATTATTCTAATATGGTTATTTTTTGCAAATGAACTCTTCATATATATTTATTACATTTTTATATGATCATCTCACACATGGATCGGCATTTTCTATAATGTAATTCTATAATAAAAAAATACATATCTGATATGACTTAATATATAATTATCATCAATCAAACAAACAATATAATTCATATTCTCAATGATTAAAGATTAAACGGGGGAAAAAAAAGAAAAATGATTGCACAACCATCAATTAGGTGGCGATATGCACTAAGCATGTAAACGACCATTGAACAAAAGAAGAAGAAAGAAACAGCATGGCGCGCTTTTTCTTAGCGTCCGTTTCCATAGCGACTCGTCAATTCATCGCTCTGTTGAGAATGTCTTGAGTCTTAACCAGGAACATACTCTGGGTTGAATGAACTTACTTCCGGACACGTTTTTGGAACCAGCATACCTCGAGTAAGCAAGGATTGGGTTAATCCACCGAGAGTTCAGGGTTTAGTAGATGGTAAGTTAACCTTGCTTTCTGGAATACACCCTTGATGCTTTGTTTAAGGTTGTCTCCCAGGTGCTTTGTCTCCATTTCTAAGCTCTGCTCCATAAAATGTACAATGTATCGCTGCCTTAGTCTGCAGTGCGACAGCAAGTTCTCAATAAAGAAAGCCTTCCCTTCAGTTTCCTACAGTAATTTATTGATTGATTGATTGATTTGGTGTACGTACATAGTAAAGACTCTAATATAAAGTGAGACCTACTATTTTAATGTTATTAAAATATTACAAAACAATACATTTTAAGTGTTACAAAATTATTAAAATATATAAATATAGTCCAGCAGAGCTTGGCTTCAACCCTCAAACATAAGCTTTTTTTTTTTTTTTTATGGCTTTTGGC
>NW_015666177.1:367689-383154 GCF_001515625.1 Sinocyclocheilus rhinocerous
CGTTTTTGGAACCAGCATACCTCGAGTAAGCAAGGATTGGGTTAATCAACCGAGAGTTCAGGGTTTAGTAGATGGTAAGTTAACCTTGCTTTCTGGAATACACCCTTGATGCTTTGTTTAAGGTTGTCTCCCAGGTGCTTTGTCTCCATTTCTAAGCTCTGCTCCATAAAATGTACAATGTATCGCTGCCTTAGTCTGCAGTGCGACAGCAAGTTCTCAATAAAGAAAGCCTTCCCTTCAGTTTCCTACAGTAATTTATTGATTGATTGATTGATTTGGTGTACGTACATAGTAAAGACTCTAATATAAAGTGAGACCTAGTATTTTAATGTTATTAAAATATTACAAAACAATACATTTTAAGTGTTACAAAATTATTAAAATATATAAATATAGTCCAGCAGAGCTTGGCTTCAACCCTCAAACATAAGCTTCTTTTTTTTTTTTTATGGCTTTTGGCTATTTAATCATTTTTATTGCTATTTCCTTTATCAGTTTATGGCTATAAAATGGGGAAGTAACTGTGAAAAGATTATGAAGATATGAAAGTAAATCTACTGGTTCTTGGATGATAATTATTTGAAGATATTATGAACTCTGCTTTATCATACACCCCTTTTAACATTTTAATCAGTTTATACCTCTGGTATAAATGGTTTCTGCATTCGAACATTACACTATTTAGTAGTTTCAGCATAATGACTAATGCATTCAATTGAATTAATTTCTATATCAACTATTATTTGTGTATATTTTATTCTAGGAACATTGCACTGCTGTATCTTAAGGACTTTTATTTTGGTGTGGCGCTGTGACGTCACAAGGCTGCGCCGCGCTGTTGTGATTCAGCTGAAGAACGGTTTGTGCTTTTAAGCATTTAAAGTGTTTAAATCAATGCAGCCCGTACGGGCTTTATCTAACATCTTTTAGCGTTACTTATGTGAGTAAAGCGCATCCACACACACGCGTTACAGAGAAGACGCGTCTCATTTCGCTCCTTTTATCGTGAATCAGTTTATAGTAAACACGAGTTCAGTCACTGGTGAGTAGAGATGGAGAAACTGAGCTTTTCAAACTTCGAGTGAATTGAATCAAATGCACCGCAAATGATTCAGTGATTCAAACCGCTCGGTTCACCGCACACTGGCGACATCTGCTGCTCAAACCCGTGTAAATACAACAACAAACACATGTAATGACAACTTTAACAAACCAACTGCAAATGTTTTTATTTAAAGTGGCAAATTCATTCTATAAATGCCTAATGTAAACCATAAGTGTGCAGACTACTGAACTAGGGAGCTGATTGAGACGCACCAGAGATTCGTTCAGACTGTCAGCCCAAATCTGATTTGTGCTTATCCGGATGGAATGACTGACTGTGCACACTGTGCATATCCGCTTTGTGTGTCCATAAGCGCTCTTTCGTTTTAGGGAATGTGCATTGGTTTCTATGGCAATGCCGTTGCGTTGTTATGCCTATGCAGCAATACAGTTTGCAATACAGGGGCCTGTTTCATAAAACAAGTTTACCAAATAAGCCAGGCTTATTCAGTTAGTCTGACTTATTGTCACATGATTTGGTTTCAGAAAGCAAATTTACCACAGGCCCCAGGTTAGTTTCTCAGCATAAGTTGCCACAGTGACTGAGCTTGAGCTATGTTAAATTTGCTTTCTGAAACCAAATCATGTGACAATAAGTCAGACTAACTGAAATAAGCCTGTCTTATTTGGTAAACTTGTTTTATGAAACAGGCCTCGAGGCATTAAATAATGACTAATGCATTCAATTGAATTAATTTCTATATCAACTATTATTTGTGTATATTTTATTCTAGGAACATTGCACTGCTGTATCTTAAGGACTTTTATTTTGGTGTGGCGCTGTGACGTCACAAGGCTGCGCCGCGCTGTTGTGATTCAGCTGAAGAACGGTTTGTGCTTTTAAGCATTTAAAGTGTTTAAATCAATGCAGCTCGTACGGGCTTTATCTAACATCTTTTAGCGTTACTTATGTGAGTAAAGCGCATCCACACACACGCGTTACAGAGAAGACGCGTCTCATTTCGCTCCTTTTATCGTGAATCAGTTTATAGTAAACACGAGTTCAGTCACTGGTGAGTAGAGATGGAGAAACTGAGCTTTTCAAACTTCGAGTGAATTGAACCAAATGCACCGCAAATGATTCAGTGATTCAAACCGCTCGGTTCACCGCACACTGACGACATCTGCTGCTCAAACCCGTGTAAATACAACAACAAACACATGTAATGACAACTTTAACAAACCAACTGCAAATGTTTTTATTTAAAGTGGCAAATGCATTCTACAAACGCCTAATGTACACCATAAGTGTGCAGACTACTGAACATAGGGAGCTGATTGATACGCACCACATTTTATTTCTGTTAATTATTGTCATCTTAATCATGACAGAGTGTCCAAAGACATAAAGTAAAGATGGCGTCTATTAAAGAGGAGAGTGAAGACATTAAGGTTGAAGATGCAGTCGGTGTGAATCAAGAAGATGATGAGGAACAAACAGGTTGGTTTTCATTTGTTTCCCAGTTGGTCCTTAATGAAATGTTTTGCTCTACAGAAATGAATGATTATTGAAGATTATCATACGAGTGGTTTTTAATAAAAAAGTGGTTTTGTTTGACATGGAGCCTAATGTGGACAGAAATGTTGAGATCACATGACCAGACGAATACTAACACTGCATTTAAGTGCAGCTGAGAAGATCCTACTTAAAAGTTAGGCATTAGTTATTGTGACATAACGCATTGAGGCAACGTCCACACGAAGTCAGAGCTTTCCCTATCCCAGGGCTGTACGTTAACTTTTTTTTCACATAGCACTGGTGCTACAGAGGTTGAAAGTTTTGTAGCACAGGCCAAAATGTTGTAGCACAAGTATAAATGGAAGAGTGCGGAAACATAACACCTCTTACACCTTAAGAAAATATAAAATAAAAAAGAATGGCAGACATTTAGGCCAAAGTGAGCAAAGATAAAACAGAACCGGCTTTTTTAGCAAAATGCGCATGACAATCGCATTCGATTAATCGTGCAGCCCTACATGCCAGATCAGTATGTGGCGCTGTAATTCTGCCACAGAGATACACTAAAAATGGAGAAGAAGACTTGGATTATCTTGCGCGCGGTATACAAACGAACATAGAACAATACATTTGTTAATCTGTGTTAATGTTAGTTAATAAAAAGAGAATCGTTCAGTGTTTGTTCATGTTTTTGTTGCTGTTACGTGACGTAGCGGTGTCTGACTAGCGGCGAGACGTGGGCTGATGACGTAAGGGCGAAAACGCAAGGGCGGCGGTTTCAGATTTATCCACTCTGGGACCCCGTTTCAAAAAATATCGGTTTCACTCTCCCAAAACGCCGGATCCGTCTGGACGAAACGCCTATACGATACAAAATTCATGCGTATACAGCTAAACGCGTCTCTGTGTGGATGGGGCCTAAATTAGAAAAAAATAATACACAAGTAGCCTAAACGAAACAGTTTCATTAATTAATTCAGCTCTCCAATACTATTGTCATAATGTGGTCGAATACATAGGACTTAAACCATGCTAATGCTTCTCCACGAATGCCAAAATAATTCTCAAGCCATCCAAAATAATATTGTGGTGTATGTTGCTGAAAGATGTAACCGCACTATATGAAAGATGCAAGTCTTAGCAGCACATTTTCTCTGTGAAGATGAGGCTTGATTTCTAAATGGTATTACACAAATACAGTGTCTTTGCAAAACTGGACATCGTTAAGAGGACAGTCTTTTAATATTATTTCAGAAACAAATGGATCACACAAAGTGCTTGAATTTAGCTTTTTTAGAAATTTAAGGTTTGAAATACCTGGAAAAACGACTTGTTTTGTTGAAAAGTACATAAAGGAATGTATGTGGTTTGCACAAGTGAGAAACAAATATAAATTGGTGAGATTTCATAGGCTTCATACCTAAATGCCTAAAGAACGCTGCATAAAATACATTTATGAGGAAGAAATTGTAATCCACAAATATTATATGATAATCGGGCTCGATTCCCTCTTCTGTCAAAAGTTGCCAGAAAATATATGACTATATATGCGCTACGAGTCGCAGCGTGTATTCAGTGCGGCTGGAAACATTGTCACTCCGTTAAAGGTGCTGTATGTAAGTTTTTGACTCTACTAAAGCATAAAAATACCATATGTTTGCAGATATTTAAGAAACATGCTAAGTTAACATACTTGTTTATCTGAAAAACAATGCTACAGTCAGTTATTCTCCTTTGAAAATGTGCGTTCCGGGCCAGAATGTCGTCTCTGTTTTGGTTTGTGAAACCCATCCACTGCCGGTTTACCCAATTGTATTTCGGGACCCCGGGTTGCCAGTTGGCGGAAAACACAGCGCATTTAATTTCATTCATCGGCATATGCGCTCGTTCCTGTTGGTGTCGTCAATCTGGCAACCTGCGTGTGTGTCAAGTCTGAGGAGGAGGGGCCGGGTGAAAAAACCCCCTCCAATATTTTGAATTTGGACTGCAATACCTAGTTCAAGAGTACCTAGTGCCTTTAAGATCCTCGCTGAAACCAGACAAAGTGAACATGTTGGTTTTCCTGGCACGAAACATAAAGACCGAAAAATAAAGCAGCAGGACTTGCCGATTCACTTAAGCGGCCTAGTAGTTGTACAACAGCCAGACACTTGTACAGATTATAGACCTTTTTCATCGCTTCTCCATGGAGGGCGCCATAGCGGCAAGTGACTTCCTGTAGGATGCTTCGAACTTCCGTTTAGTAGCTGTCATCAACTAGAGGACGTTAGCAGTGATGGCGAATAGTGGAGGCTCTGGGAAATTTTGTGCTGTTAAATAGGCTTGCCGCGATAGACGGTGATACCGTTGTTAAGCCGCAACACCGGTTACGTCACTTGCCCACCGCGTCACCGACCCCCACCGTCGTTTTGATTTTTTTATAGTAATAAAAATTGTTTAGTTCAGTAAAAGAACAGACACTACAATTAAAAACTGAACGCGGCTGCTCAATGCAGCGTGCCGAACGACTCAGATCAGATCATCACAGATCAGATTTCATTTCTCCAGTGAGGAGAGTGAGTCGAGCTGACTGACAAGAAGAGTGAGGTGAGACAGACAAGACGATCGCAGATGATTTAGTTTCGAAACTAGATGCAAAAGCACCTGTTTGGCAATATTTTGGATTTTGAAAAACCTGTTGACTTTTGCCGTTTATCTGATTTTGGAAGTTTTTTAAAACATTCGTTTCTTATTTAATTGGTTCCACATTGTTTGCTGATTTTTACTTTATTTAAACTTTGTGTCATTTATTTATTTTATTTGACATCAAGTTTGCTAATAAACGTTCTACGTTTCTTATTTATTTGGTTATATATTATACATGCTTACTTATTTCCAGTTTTGTATACCTATTAAACTTTATGCAAGTTATTTGTTATTTGATATTAGGCATAGCCTGCCCTATAGCATGGCGTATTTTTATTTGTTTTGTTAACAATTGCTTTATGCCGAATTGCCGGTATTTGAAAGTGAAAGTAAAATGCGCACGCCGCTTTTACAAGCTATTTAAAAGCGAAGGAAAGTGAGGAAAAGAGGGAACGCCGCCGCGGTGATACCGGTATTACCGGTGTTGTCACACGTCGATTAACCGGTGGGAAAATTTCCTCACCGTCACAACCCTACTGTTAAAGGCTGTCACAACAGCTACAGAAAGCTCAAAACAGTTTCTCGATCAAGAGTGTTATGAACACAAGCCAACAATAAGAGAAAATCAGAATATATTGTTTAATTTGTTATTATTGCACATTGCATCACCATTAGCACTTTTTTAGAGCTCAACGATTTTGTTATAACTGAAGTGGATAATTGGTTAAATATTGCTGTAAAAATACGCCTTTACATTGAATCACGCAGCACATGCAGACAATTTGAATGCATTTGCTATACGTTTAGCCACACTAGCAGTGTTGCTCTATTTATAAATACCCACCTTCCACAACACAGCACCAGCATGGTTACAAGACCTGCCAGGGCCAGCTACGCAGGAGCATCCAGCTGTTTTACACTATTTTGTAACATAACCAACGCGATGTGATTGGGTTTATTTATAGCCTGACTCTGCTCTACCTCTGCTTTCAGTAATGCGAACTTGCTGATGTTTATGACAAATAATTTCTCCAATTTTATTACTGTGTAGATAATGCATTCGTGCTTTGATAATTTCTAAACTCCTCACCATCTACACCCTCAGACAAAACAAGATAATTGAACGTGTTAACATATGTGACTGCTGGCCATTGTTTCATATCACCAATCCAGGTGGTGGCGCTGGTCAACTTCGTAGGATGAGGAACAAAGTTATGTCGTTTACGGTCTTTGTTAAATAGTCTTGATCGTGCTTCCACTGCGAACTAATGTTGCCATTGCTTGTTGACATTATGGACATTAAAAAGTAAAACTGATTATTACCATAGTTTCAGAGCTGTCCAAATAACTAAACACACCAAGCTGCGATCCGGAAGTTCGGAGCATCCTCCCTGCGCATACGCGCAAAGCATAATGGGTAATTTCCCATTCCATGAAAAAGGTCTATAGGCTAGCCTGATGTTCCCTTTTTATGTTCTCATTTGAAAAACCCAAATCAGAAAAAAAGTATTTTATGTTGCACTTTAAAAAAGGTTGTTATTAGCCTAATTAATAGTTAAATAATATTCATGATAATTTGCTGTTACAAACGATGAATTATTCAAAATTTCAACAAGTTGCATTTGGAGGAGTGCGTATTTTTGATTTTTCAAAAATAAATCGCAGAGGATTTTTCAGGTAAAAATCCACAGACTTTTACCTGAAAAACAATGTCTAAAGAATTAGGAATTAAACCGAAGTTTAGCACAACTCACCAGAACTAAGCAATGTTGGGGCATGTTGATTTAATTTATCATGTGAGTGAGTCGAGCTGACGAGCGAGGTGAGAAAGACAAGAAGTTAGCGAAAGATTTAGTTGTTTCGAAACAAAATACAAAAGCGTCTGCTTTTAAAAATATTTTAGACTTTGGAAGGCGTTTTTCCACTTTTGCTATTTATCTAAGATGATTTTGGAAGCTTTTTTAAACATTCGTTTCTTATTTATTTGGTTCCACTGTGTTAGCTGATTTTCAGTATTTTTATAGTTAAATAATATTCATGATAATTTGCTGTTACAAACGATGAATTATTCAAAATTTCAACAAGTTGCGTTTGGAGGAGTGCGTATTGAAATCGATATTGATTTTTCAAAAAAAAATCCACGGACTTTTACCTGAAAAACAATGTCTAAAGAATTAGGAATTAAACTGAAGTTTAGCACAACTCACCAGAACTAAGCAATGTTTGGGCATGTTGATTTAATTTATCATGTGAGTGAGTCGAGCTGACGAGCGAGGTGAGAAAGACAAGAAGTTAGCGAAAGATTTAGTTGTTTCGAAACAAAATACAAAAGCGTCTGCTTTTAAAAATATTTTAGACTTTGGAAGGCGTTTTTCCACTTTTGCTATTTATCTAAGATGATTTTGGAAGCTTTTTTAAACATTCGTTTCTTATTTATTTGGTTCCACTGTGTTAGCTGATTTTCAGTATTTTTATATTTAAACTTTGCAAGTTATTTGTTATTTTATATTAGGGCTATAGCATGGTGTATTTGTATTCGTTTTGTTAATAAATTAAACATTCTATGTTTAATATAAGTGAGTTTGTCGTACTGTTTTGTTGTCAGTTCAATCAATTGACGCCGAATTGATGCTAATTCGACAGGCATTTACAGGCTAGAAGAAAAGGGGGAAACCTCTAACGAACTACCTCACCGTCACAACCCTACTGGAGTAGTGTGTTTTTCTTTGGGGGTGGGACGAGCAGACATCACCTGTTACATAATTTACGCTGCCTTGTTGAGCAGTGTTATTTATAGTCATGTTATTTATATACTATTTTTCACAGTACACATTGTTTCAAAGAAGCTTTACAGGAAGTTTTATTGTAACACTAATTCAATTCAATCCTTTAAACACTGTAAGTATCAACTGTATGCAAAGTGACCCACATTTGGTTTTTGGAGTCATAATGACATTCCCGCATCTCTAGAACCTAACAATATACTGCCTGTAAAATTAAGATGCTAAAAGGAAACCAAAATCTAAACAGATATTAAAATACCATATGAATTATGGCCATGTGATGCTAATTCGACAGGCATTTACAGGCTATTTAAAAGTGAAGGGGGGAAACCTCTAACGAACTACCTCACCGTCACAACCCTACTGGAGTAGTGTGTTTTTCTTTGGGGGTGGGACGAGCAGACATCACCTGCTACATAATTTACGCTGCCTTGTTGAGCAGTGTTATTTATAGTCATGTTATTTATATACTATTTTTCACAGTACACATTGTTTCAAAGAAGCTTTACAGGAAGTTTTATTGTAACACTAATTCAATTCAATCCTTTAAACACTGTAAGTATCAACTGTATGCAAAGTGACCCACATTTGGTTTTTGGAGTCATAATGACATTCCCGCATCTCTAGAACCTAACAATATACTGCCTGTAAAATTAAGATGCTAAAAGGAAACCAAAATCTAAACAGATATTAAAATACCATATGAATTATGGCCATGCAAATTTTGTGAAAAACAAAACCAAAACTTAAAAATTGAATTTTTGTTCAATAAAATGATGCTGCCATTTTTCTAAAGTTATTTTACCCCACTTTTAATTTATCATTTTGACCCCCCTCTACAAAATAGTGTATTAGTCAGTAAATACTTATCCATGACATTTAATATTTTGGCTTTCATCACTGTTTATGTTTGTTCTTATTCAGAAAAATATTAACAAAATCAAACATTTAAGCCAGAGTTGGTTTGACATTAAATTACCCTTATGTCTTTAAAATTCTTATTGAACGGTTTTATCAAAAACCTAATTGAAAGTCGTGCTGGTGGTCAGTGTGTCTAGTAGGTGCTCTAGCCATTACATTTTAAACCATCTAGAGCTTTTGTTGACAACATTTCTAATGTGGAGTAAGGCTGTTCTATAGATATTGAAATTGTCATTATCAAAGAACTGATTGCTTTCAACACAACCAGGTTCTTAACTGCAGAAAACAATATAACAGTACACTCATCCATGAAGATAAAGATGTGCAGAGATTTTTGGTCTTTTGTCTTGCCAATACAGGAAAACTGCTAACTTTTGTTGTTTAAGTTATGTCATTTCTTCAGGTAGTAAGCAAATATAGAACTGACCATTATCAGTATTGCAGTGAAATCTAATGAAAATATCTTTCATGGGAAGCATATACAAGGAGAAAAGCAGAGGACCTAATACTGAGCCCTGCAGCACTCCATACTTATGTAAATGAAGAGACATTTCATCAAATACAAGCAATGTGGTAGCAGTTAGATGAATAGGACATAAACTCTGCCCATTCTTGTCCACAAGTGCCAAAATAAGCTATCTAAGAGAATGTTATAGTCTGTTTTTTTTTCTGATAACTGCCAGCTTGAAAGATTTCTGAACATCCTAAAGAAAGCAAAGCGATAACAATATTGACAAGAGGTTCTCAAATTACAGGTTACAACTTTTTTTTAGTAGCTTGGTGGGTATGGGATCCAGCATATATGCATGTTTTTGATGTTTTACATGTCTGTTGCTTTGTGCCCATTAAACGGGTTAATTTGTATTTGCCTCTTTTCACCTTAGACCTGATGCCACTGAAAGAGGAGAGTGAAGTACTGGATGAAATGGAAGAAAAAGATCATGATATCGTAACTGAAGAAAAATCTGAAACGATTTCCTCACGAAAAAGTAATTTCACCTGCCAACAGTGCGGAAAGTGTTTCTCTACAAAAGGAAACCTGAAACTCCACATGGACATTCACACTGGAGAGAAGCCTTACGCCTGCCAGCAGTGTGGAAGGTGTTTCACTAAGAAAGGAGCCCTTAAAAGTCACATGAGCATTCATACTAAAGAAAAGCCTTACACGTGCCCTCAGTGTGGAAACTGTTTCACCCAGCAAGGAAGCTTTAACAGGCACATGAGAGTTCACACTGGAGAGAAGCCTTACACCTGCAAACTGTGTGGAAAGAGCTTTACAACCAAACTAAACCTTAAATATCACATGAACAGTCACACTGGTGAGACGCCATTTACATGTGATCAGTGTGGAAGGAGCTTCCGACATAAGGTAACCCTTAAAAGGCACATGAAGGTTCACTTAAGTGAGAACAGTTTTATGTGTCATCAGTGTGAAATTAGTTTCTCAGACAGCAAAAACCTTAAGAATCATGTGATAACTCACACTGGAGAGAAACCATACATGTGTCTTCAATGTGGAAAGACTTGCGCAAACAATACAAACCTTGGTGTTCACATGAGAATTCACACTGGAGAGAAGCCTTTCACCTGCCCTCAGTGTGGAAAGAGCTTCAGATTTATCGGAAACTTTCAGGCTCACATTAGAGTTCACACTGGAGAGAGGCCTTACACGTGTCTCGAGTGTGACGAGAGTTTCTCATATCAGAGAGACCTGAAACGTCATCTGCTAACTCACTCTGGAAAGGAAGTCTAGTGTTTCGTCAGTGGCCAGAGGTTTACAAAGTAGAGCAATTTCAAAAATCACCTGCGCATTCAGTCTGGAGAAAGGCAAGTTGTGAAATAAAATTTGTCATCACACCGATAAATCTGAAAATCATGCGCAGAGCCTATTCTTGTTCTTTGTGTGACGAGTTTTAAATGGCTCTGCAATATAAATGGGACCAGAAAATACTAGTGACGCCGTGAAATTTCAACAAGTTTCAAATATTGAATAGTTGTGAGTAGGGATGCACAATATTGGATTTTTGCCAATATTTTTCAACTCATTGTAGCCGATGCCGATATATTTCCTTTTGTTTGGAAACAACACTAAGTCTCTCCTGTGCAGAGTTTATAAACAAATTTTAATTTTTGTTAGTTTTTAACAAAAACTTTAATTAGAATTACATAAACAATCATGAAGTTCTTTTATAATGACAGTACACTGAAAGATTTAAAAATAACTACAAATCAACTAAATCAATCGCTGCATTTTCTTTTTTAGACGGAGGCAGTGCTAACCTTAACATTTTATTAAAAGATTTAACATTTGTAGATGGTCTAAAGCAAAAGAGTTGTAAAAAAATATTTTTGAGCTCCTTGTATTTAAAGGAATAGTTCACCCCCAAAATGAAAATTTTGTCATCATTCACTCACCCTCATGTCATTCCAAACCTGTATGAGTTTCCCCATTGACTTCCATAGTAGGGAAAAATACTTTGGAAGTCAATTAGGGACCAACAACTGTTTGATTACCAGCATTCTTCAAAATATCTTGTTTTGTTTTCAACATATGAAAGAAACTTTAACAGATTAACAGCCATTCCAAACCTGTATATGTTATTTGTGTATTTTACTTTCATTTTTATTACAAGTAGGCCTACAGTGCCCCCGAAGTAAATAAAACACCTTAGCGGGCATTAACTACAGACAGGCATTAGGACCCGGCGGAGGCTGCTGCATACGTTAGTGACGGTTGACTTATCACACACTGGACGTGCCATTTTCAAAATAATCTAATCACCATTCAGCAAAATGTTCACTTCAAGAATGACCACACTGCTGTGATCTTATCGCTAGCACACCATGAGCACGTGACTTATTTGTCTTATCAGCAAGGTATATCAACATTATTTATCATATCAGGCCGATGTCGATATTTACATTTTAAGCCATTATTGGCCAAGTCCGATAACGTTCTGATAATATCGTGCATCCCTAGTTGTGAGAGATGCTCTCTTAATTTTGATTGTGTGGAGGTGTCTTTCATATATTTGATTGTGTAGTATTTTTACAAAAAAAAAACTGTTGCTGGGAAATGGCAATGTAAAAAACAAATAAAAGAACATAAACTGTATGAAATAATGAACATTGCAATGGGGTATTCTACATAAGCACATGTTGTCAGTCTGGACTTTAATATGGTTATTATTGGGGCTCATCTGGGGTGTATTCCAGAAAGCAGGGTTAATTTACCATCTGCTAAACCCTGAACTCTTGGTTGATTAACCCAAACCTTGCTTACTTGAGGTAGGTTGGTTCCAAAAACACGTCCGGAAGTAAGTTCGTTCAACTCAAGAGTATGTTCCTGGTTAAGACTCGAGACATTCTCAACAGAGTGATGAAATGACGAGTAACTATGGAAACGGACGCTAAGAAAAAGCGTGCCATGCTGGCCATTTGCATACTTGGTTCATATCGCCATCTAACTGGTGGTTGTGCAATCATTTTCCGTTTAATCTTTAATCCTTGAGAATAAGAATTATATTGTTTGTTTGATGCAAATTATATAAATCGTCATATAAGATATGTGTTTTTATTATTGAAATACATTATAGAAAATGCAGATCCATAATGAGTGAGATAATATAAAATGAAATAAATATAAGATAATAAATACATTATCTGTGACGAGTCGGCTGCCTCCCGCCTAATTATCAGCATCACCCCGTCCCTTTATCGCCGCCCTTCGCCAGGCTCCCGACAGGAGTGGGTGTGTGAGAGAGGAGGGGCGCAGAATCATCCAGGTCTGGCGGCGTGTGATGAGGCACACCTGAAGCGAATGGAGCCTCATCACCGCCGCTGTTAAATGCCGAGCGTGCCGCTCCTCGGGAGACCGGTCTCTTCCCCGTGCATGCACGCTGGTGTCCTTGTGGGTCCAGGAAGGGTGCGTAGAGGGACTCCCGCGCCGCCAGAGCCGTGAGCTGCCGGACCCGCGGTCTGGTAGAGAACCACACCCGTTATACGGCTGACGGGCCAGGATGCCGGGCCGTTTATCCCCGGGAAGCGCCGTGGGCCAAGGAGGACGAAGCCGCTCAGAAGAAGCCGCCACTATAAAAAAAATAAATATGTCCACAACCCTCATCCTAATTCGGCCCTGACACCTGGAGAGGAAGAGGCTCTCCTTTCCTTTATATTCTGGATGGCAGACCATGGCTTCCCAGTGACAAGATCCCTTGTCAAAGTTCTGGCCACACCACACACATACTTCAGCCCCTGAATATTGTGGTCTTCAACCCACTGAAGACTGCTTTCTCCACCATTGGTTTCCAGGATGGGTCTGGTGCGAAGGGACATTGTTGTGGGGAAGAAGCAGTTTTCAGCCCTCCTCAAACACGTCTACCCCACTGCTATCACAGCCCAAAACATCAAGGCCGGGTTCCACAAGGTTGGCATCTTTCCTCTGTCCAGGGCTGCTGTGGACACAACCCAGGTAATTTTGACATTAATACAATGATAATTCATCCTCTAAGCTACTTCCATTTCTTTTCAAGTGTGTTAATGAGTTTTACATACGTTTTATTTTCTTAGGTGGTGAGAGTGCTCCCATCTGCAGATGGAAGTGACGCCACACCGCTCGGTCCACGGAGAAGGTCCTGTGCCAGACTGGGAGGAAACATGTCTATCAACAGCATCAGACAACCAGGGAGCACATCACGGTCCACTGCTGTGTGAATGCAGCCGGGGACAGCATTCCACCCTTCATCATTTACCCCGGCTGCCTCCCAAGTGATGCCTATAGGCTGGATGGGCCCCCCAACGCCCTCTATGGCATCCAGGAGAAGGGTTACATGGACTCCGAGCTCTTCCTGAAATGGCTCCACCATTTTATCAGATATGCTCCCGGCAGCCCTGAACAATGCTTATCAGAGGACAGAAAAAAACAACATGTGTTTGAGTTATTTCATAATAAACAAATTGAAATTGTAGCCTTCATAGTTTGTGCAATTACATTTATTTAAATGGAACGTTGAAAGATAATACTGATTATGTTCTATTCTGTAATGTTAATAGAAATCATACACTGTCAAGAATAAAAAGTTGCATTTTATGCATGCAGCAGCCTTTCAGTGTCAGTCCCTTATGAAAATGAACCATGGTTTTACTAAAGTGACCATAGTTCAACTGTAGTATTTGTAGATTTGCATCACGTGTAAACAAAAAACATATTTGAACCTGTAAACAAAAATATAACCTAATAAGTTACAATTAAGGCGTATTGAATGTTAAGTGGTTATCATTACCCATTTTTCTTAGTAATTTAATAAACTTCATAATTTAAAAGTTTAGTTCAGAAGTATCGATATCGACGATACTGGCCTTTAAAAGTATCGGTATCGTATCGAAAACAAAATAAGTGGTATCACCCATCCCTAGCGAAAAGTGTACGGAACATGGTTAGTCTACGTTACATTTGTTGGTTTTGTGTGATGGGACGGAGTGTCTTAGAGCCACAGAAAGACAAACGTTTTGCGAAAAAATGCACAATACACAATCTTCCAACCTAGGATGAAGTCATTATGTACATTAACAATCATTTGGGACAAATATAATGTAATTTAATGGAGAATGATGTGAGTGGCGCCGAGGCGTTCTGTGGCGCGGCAGGATTATGAACAGCGCCCGGAGTCGGGATCCGCGGAGCGCGGACAGTCGCCGGTGCGCATACAGTCATGGAAAACAATGTGTGGGAATTTTAAAGACGTGGCGCGGTGCAGGGCTGCACATGTCGTCCGGTGTGCGACCGCCTTAAGGCTGGATGGCCTCTTGTTTCAGAGGTGGAATTGTCAAAGATGACTTTTAGAAGAGGACACCGTAAGCTAGGCTGGTAGTTTTTTCCCCCGACGAGGTTATATATATATATATAATTTCATTTGGGGCCATCCATTTATTATGTCATTGTTTAATTATCTTCATAGATTACATTAAAGGACTCCAAACCTGTCATACTGTCCCAGTGTAGCTGTTCCTGTGTAGCTGGCACAGCACTGTGCAACTGTATTGTTGCACTACTGTACCAGACTGCACATTACTCTCAGCTTGGCATCAGTGCAGTTCCTCACGTCGAATATAGTGAATCCATTTTTTACGTGTTTCCTTGTCCAAAGGGAAAGTATGGAAACTAACCACAGAATTACACCTTTGAGGATGTGTCACATAATGGGCCATATATTTATTTATTTTTGAATTATGAAAAATGTGCACCTATTCTGTGGATAATAAGATTTTTTTATATAATGATCCCTTACTCAAGCTCAAGCAGCAGAAGTTAAGTGACAGAGCGCAAATACTTCTGGCCCATTTTGGAGTGAACTAAATATGCAAGACTAGTTTTACATGTCTCTGTTTATACCACAGGGTGTTCATCCTTTGCTGGGCTGTTTAAAAAAAAAAAAAATGGGGGCATAAATTAAGAGTATACCCACTTCTCCAGGAACCACTACACCACTGCTGACCTCAACCCGATTTTCATTCTCAACCAAAATGCAACGTCTGTTCGACGTCATGATCCCTTGGATCATGATTATTTGTTTG
>NW_015666177.1:383170-384271 GCF_001515625.1 Sinocyclocheilus rhinocerous
TGCATTGGTTTCTATGGCAATGCCGTTGCGTTGTTATGCCTATGCAGCAATACAGTTTGCAATACAGGGGCCTGTTTCATAAAACAAGTTTACCAAATAAGACAGGCTTATTTCAGTTAGTCTGACTTATTGTCACATGATTTGGTTTCAGAAAGCAAATTTACCACAGGCCCCAGGTTAGTTTCTCAGCATAAGTTGCCACAGTGACTGAGCTTGAGCTATGTTAAATTTGCTTTCTGAAACCAAATCATGTGACAATAAGTCAGACTAACTGAAATAAGCCTGTCTTATTTGGTAAACTTGTTTTATGAAACAGCTCAAGCTCAGTCACTGTGGCAACTTACGCTGAGAAACTAACCTGGGGCCTGTTTCATAAAACAAGTTTACCTAACAAGCCAGGCTTATTTCAGTTAGTCTGGCTTATTGTCACAATATTGTCAATAAGCCTGGCTTGTTAGGTAAACTTGTTTTATGAAACAGCCCCCTGGTACGGGGCAGGCTAACTGTCAGGTAACGCTGACCAATAGGAACGCATTGATATTACCGCTAACTCTCGTGCATACAATTAGTTGACTTTATTATCAGTCCAAAAATAAAAGTACACAGAAAACACAACTGAAATAAATAAAAATACAGGCTACAACCAACTGTATTTAATATATTGTGCCCGAAATTTAATGATTTTTCTTAAAGGGATGGTTGATTGCGATTTCACCTTTTTAACGTTAGTTAGTGTGTAATGTTGCTGTTTGAGCATAAACAATATCTGCAAAGTTACGAAGCTGAAAGTTCAATGCAAACAGAGATATCGTCTTTTAAAATTCTGGTAGTGTAATGACTACAAAAACGGCTGGTAGGGACTACAACAAGTTACTTCCTGGGTTCGTGACATCACAAACCCAGATAAACCCCGCCCTCGGGAAAAGGCAGCAAAGAAGAGGAAGAGAAAACGCGCTGCTTTAGAGAAGAGGAAGAGAAAACTAGAGGTGCACGTAAAAATCTATTCATATATGAATCGCGATTCTGTCTTCTAACAATTCTAATGGATTCACAAGTTTCAAAATCAATGTTCTAAAGCAGCGGTTCTTAATACTGTTCCTC
>NW_015666177.1:385143-402786 GCF_001515625.1 Sinocyclocheilus rhinocerous
GGAAGTCTACGGGTTACGTCACGGACACTACGTCCATGTTTTTATACAGTCTATGTTTACAATACAACCTGAGTACATGCCGCTGAGGTGAGGGGCGGGACGTTAAGAAGCGCACTAGAGGCGGTTTAGCCAATCACAACACACTGGGCTAGCTAACCAATCAGAGCCCATCGCCTATTTCTGAGGGCGGGGCTTCATAAAAACAGGAAAAGATCAGTCCGTTTCTCAGAGAAGGGACAGAGCGGTGTGGAATAAAGCAGTTTCTAGCCATGCAGCCTTTCTCTCAGGTTTTATGACAGTACCTTTTATGGTTATAGTAGAACATTAAAATATTACAATTTAAAATTGCTCTTTAAAGCATTAAAAACACTAAAAATTTAAATCATAAATAACAGAAAACAGACTACATTTTAACTGATAAGAAAAGATTTGAACTCATCTGAGCTAGTAATTAGGGCTGTATAAGTCAGCTTACATTTGATTTACAGTTACTGCTATCATAAAAATACACTTATGTAGAATTAAAATTCTACAAAAGGCCCATTTAATGTCCAACATAAAATATTTGAGCAGAATGCATATTTTATTCAGAATTATTGCGCTATTATTCTATTGCATACCTGTGACGTGTCCGTTATACACTGAGGACAACACAACGTCTCAAATGCGTTAAACAGCACAAATATAGCTGCTGTTTGCCATGCTGGATCCGTTTGATCCATGATCGACATTAAGGACTGCTTAAGAATAAGCGTGCACATCAAATTATGTTGACTCATTGAACCTGGATCGAATTAAGTGAGATTGCGTGAACTTAAATTGTCGTTTATGAAACCGCTTTAGTCCCGATTGATTTGTTAGGTTATTTCAAGTCAGGTTTTGTACTTTAATCCCCGCTTTGCTTAGCGTCTTTTGTGAAACAGCCCCCTGATGTTGTCTTACGACATGACAACATGTTGCCGTCGTGATTATTTGTCTTTTCCGCTTGACTTGCAGTTCGCAACAGCACAAGCTTGTTTTTGCAAGACGTTTATCATGTTTTCTACAAAAGCGTCTTACGTTTTACGAGGCGTGAGAACGTGAAAAAGCTAGGTCAGACTGAAACGGATTTCCAGGAATGCAATTCGAATAGGATTCCAAACCAAAGGATTCCGTAGGATTTGCACCAAAACCGGATTTGGGCTGACAGTCTGAACGAGGCTTTAGTTTGGGTTTATGTTTTATGTCTGTTAATTATTGTCATCTTAATCGTGACAGAGTGTCCAAACACACAGAAAGTAAAGCTACTGAGATCCATGTGACGTAAAGATGGCGTCTATTAAAGAGGAGAGTGAAGACATTAAGATTGAAGATGCGATCCGTGTGAAACAAGAAGATACCGAGGAACAAACAGGTTGGTTTTTATTCTCAAAGCTGAACGCACTCATTTGATCCTTATTAAAATGTTTCATTCTACAGAAATGAATGATTATTGAAAATTATCCTATGGGTGTTTTTTAATTAAAAAGTGGTTTTATTTGACATGGAGCGGGTGGCCACCACTAATGCTGCCTCCGAGTGCAGCTGAGAGGATCCTACTGCCAGGTTAAGCATTTGTTATTGTGACATCACACATTAATTTAGGAAAAATAATAACACATTAGTGGCCCAAACAAAACAAAAAGTCTCAATTAATTCACTCAGCCCTCCAATACCATTGTCATAATGCGGTCGGCTAGATAGGACTTAACCCATACTAATGCTTGTCCACAAATGCCAGCATATTTTTTAAGCTATTATCCAAGATAATATTGTGTTGCATGTTGCCAAAAGATGTAACATCACTAGATGAGAGATATAACTTTTAGCACATTTTCTGTGCAAAGATGGGGCTTAAAATTTGACTGAAGTGACATAAATACAGTTTCTTTGCAGAATTGGACAGTGACGCTGTGAAACGGAGAACTGAACTGTGAGATGTTACTTTTTTTGGATACAAGCTTTGAAGCCTTGGTGCCAAATATCACATCACTAGTAGCAGGTATTTGCTCAACATGAGCAATGATGTACACAAGTCCATATGATCAAAAACTTGATTGAAAGTTGTGCTGGTGAAGTGTCTAGTAGGTGCTCTAGCCATTACATTTTAAATAATCTAGAGCTTATTTGTTGACAACATTTCTAATGTGAAAGAAGGCTGTTCTATAAATGATGGAAATGTTATTATCAAAGAAGTAATTGCTCTTAGCACAACAACCAGGGGTGTATTCCAGAAAGCAAGGTTAACTTACTATCTACTAAACCCTGAACTCTCGGTTGATTAACCCAAACCTTGCTTATTCGAGGTATGCTGGTTCCAAAAACGCTTCCGGAAGTAAGTTCATTCAACCCAGAGTATGTTCCTGGTTAAGACTCAAGACATTCTCAACAGAGCGATGAATTGACGAGTCGCTATGGAAACGGATGTTATACGAAATACGTTTTAGAAAATGCTGATCTATGATGTGTGAGATGATCATATAAAATGTAATAAATATAATATAATAAATTAAACATTACCTTGTTATAATAGTGTTTTCTAATTTACCTTGTTATAATAGTGTTTTCTAATTTATACAGATAACTATTATATATGCCAATAATATAAATAATAACCGTATTAGAATAATATATTACCTTATATATTATTCTAATATGGTTATTATATTTATTATACTATTCATAGCTTTCAGTCACGTGACCGGCTAGAAGATCTGGGCAAAACATTCATAGAACTGCAGCACAAGCCTGTCAATTTTCCATCTGTTTTCACAGCCGCAAACATTTAGATCACCTCTCAAAAGAATAAAACAATGGTATGTGAACAAAATGCTAGTTTTGGCCATTTGCAATCCATATTAAGCACCCGCGGCAATATTTCAATCATTAAACAGTGCGACAAAACGTTGTAAAAACACTTAAAGTGCCTTAATATATTTAAAACAGTAATATTAAAATATCAAATTCAGTAATCTCTATATTAATGATGTGTAGTGTACATAAGCAAGCAGATGAGGCCGGAATATGAACGCTATCCGCTTAATGGTTCAGTGTTTTCCTTATAATAATTTTCTATGGGATACCACTTGACGTGAAACTTTGCACGTTGCGTTTATATTCGGGCTTCATCTGCTTGCCTGTACAAAATATACATCATCAATAAGGAGTTTACTGAATTTTGCCTTTTAATATCTGCGTTTTACTACATTACTACTTAAAGGTGACATATCATGAAAATCTGATGTTTCCAGGTTGTAAGTGCTATAATCAGGTCCCCGGTGCATCTATCAACCAAGGAAACGTGAAAAAGATTAACCCAGTAACTTTGTTTTGGGAAGTTTTTTCTGCAAGCGTCTGAGAAAACGAGCGCGTCTGATTTCACTCCCCTAGTGACGTGACACGTGTGTTTTTAACGTAAACTTGTGTGTGAAAGAGAACTTAGTTTAGTACTCACATGCTGTGACAGCCGCTTTCTGTGCGTGTGCTTCGGATGTGTGCACTCAGAAAACCGTATATCAGAAGTTTAAACTCATATGGTTTAAAACGCATGATTTCAGAAAAACAGAATGGTCTGACTTCAGTTTTGTGAAAATATACATTAAAAAATATCTGCATGAAACGGAAACATTCATATAAACTCCTACCCCTAAATGAATCGCGATTTGTTTAGCGTGACATATTTGAATCGATTTTCAACGGGCTCGCGGTTAATCGTTACATCCCTAACGTATATTACAGAACTTTATTGTAATAATATATGATATTGTGTGCAATCTGTCACGCCCTCTGGAGTTTTTTATTTTTTTTTTATGTTTTATATGTCTAAACATTTTGTTGTCTGTTGCTTTGTGCCCATTAAACTGGAGTTAACTTGTATTTGTCTCTTTTCACCTTAGATCTGATGCCGCTGAAAGAGGAGAGTGAAGTACTAGATGAAATTAAAGAAAAAGTAACTGATATCGTAACTGAAGAAATATCTGAAAAGACTTCCTCACAAAAAAGTAATTTCACCTGCCAACAGTGTGAAAAGTGTTTCTCTACAAAAAGAAACCTGAAACGCCACATGGACATTCACACTGGAGAGAAGCCTTACGCCTGCCAGCAGTGTGGAAGGTGTTTCAATAAAAAAGGAACCCTTAAAGGTCACATGAGCATTCATACTAGAGAAAAGCCTTACACGTGCCCTCAGTGTGGAAACTGTTTCACCCAGCAAGGAAACTTTAACAGGCACATGAGAGTTCACACTGGAGAGAAGCCTTACACTTGCAAACTGTGTGGAAAGAGCTTTACAACAAAACTAAACCTTAAGGATCATATAAACAGTCACACTGGTGAGACGCCATTTACATGTGATCAGTGTGGAAGGAGCTTCCGATATAAGGTAACCCTTAAAAGGCACATGAAGGTTCACTTAAGAGAGAACAGTTTTATGTGTCATCAGTGTGAAATGAGTTTCTCAGACAGCAAAAACCTTAAGAATCATGTGATAACTCACACTGGAGAGAAACCATACATGTGCCTTCAATGTGGAAAGACTAGCTCAAACAATGCAAACCTTGTTGTTCACATGAGAATTCACACCGGAGAGAAGCCTTTCACCTGCCCTCAGTGTGGAAAGAGCTTCAGATTTATCGGAAACTTTCAGACTCACATTAGAGTTCACACAGGAGAGAGGCCTTACACGTGTCTCGAGTGTGACGAGAGTTTCTCATATCAGAGACATCTGAAACGTCATCTGCTAACTCACTCTGGAAAGGAAGTCTAGTGTTTCGTCAGTGGCCAGAGGTTTACAAAGTAGAGCAATTTCAAAAATAACCTGCGCATTCAGTCTGGAGAATGGCAAATTTCTTGTGAAATAAAATTTATCATCATACAGATACACCTGAAAATCATGCAGACGTGAGACCCTATTCTTGTTATGTGTGTGAAAAGAGTTTTAAATGGCTCTGCAATTTAAAGGGGACCAGAAAATACTAGTGATGCCGATTTTTTTTCTTTCTTTCTTCTTTTGTTTGGAAATAACACCAAGTCTCTTCTGTGCACAAAATATAAACAAATTATTTTAAATTTTGGTTAGTTTTTAACAAAAAACGTAGTTGTTAAAAATAACTACAAATCAATTGCTTAACCGTAACATTTTATTTAAAGTAGTGCTGTCAAACGTTTAATCGCGATTAATCGCATCCAAAATAAGTTTTTGTTTACATGATATATGTGTGTACTGTGCACACACATGCATGTATATATTTAAGAAAAATGTTGTTTATATTTTAAATATTTATTTATAATATAAATTATATAAATATATACATGTAAATAGTTTCGAAATATTGAAACCGTATGTGTGTGTATTTATATATACATAATAAATATACACAGTGCACACCCATATATCATGTAAACAAATCTTTTATTTTGGATGCCAGGCTTAAAGTTCTCCGGCACCGTGCCGGATCTCAACCAAACTAACATTACTAGCCAATCAGACATTTTTGGTCCTATAAACATGAGACACGCATAATAGTATCCAACTACAGAGCGCGACACATTCTGAAAAAGCTGCAAGGCGCAATGGTCCATCTAATTTCCATCTAGAGCCATATTTATATAGAAAAGCTATTTTCTATATAATTAACGGAGCTTTGTAAACAGCTCAGAGTAATCAGGTCATCTCCATAAGAACGATATGATCGGCAGAACAAATTTACCTGTAGTTTTGAAAAGGTCCTGTTCACACATGATCTCTTAACGGCAATTTACCAGTGAAGACTGTATGTGTGAAAGGGGCTAAACTCTTCCTCTGCATATGCGGTGAGTTTGGGTTGCTTAACGTTCATCTGGGAAAACTGTGCGTTATCTCACTTAATTTGTAAACGTCATTTATAAGCCTATGCCAACACAGAATACATCAACATATTTCTAAATATGCGATTTATTGAAGATCGTGATTTCAAAATAAAAGTTTCTGGCTTTGCATATGGCCAAATATGGCAATTAAATGGATTTAAACGTTGTTGAATCACATGGAACATCACCAGGCCGTTGGCGCTCTTGCAGGTATTTGTTATAATATAGGCATATTACATTATGTATTTAACAGTGTTGTTCAATAAAACCATTTACTTGGTTTTGATATTTTATTTGAGCCAATTATTATTGGCTCTTATTATTAACAACCCATGCAAATGGACAGACGATGAATGTGACATGCATTTGCGGAAAGCTGTGCAAGAATCATCGGAGCCTAAAAATCCATCAGGCTAGAATTAAATGTTTGGAGCGGGAGAGTGAGGTGCAACGCACAGGTCTTGAACCTGGTGAGATGCAGGAGGAGCCCGGCCAGGAGGCAACCCCCAGAGCCCAGTCCCTCCACGCACCAGAGCCTCCAAATCCCAGCAGAGTAGTTCAGCAGCGGATTAAATGGCCCCCAGCCAGCAAACGGAGTGAGTGGCTGCAGTTTGATAAGGATGTGTCCAACATCATCCAAGCCACAGCCAAAGGAGATGCTGACAGTCGACTCCAAACGATGACTACCATCATCTTCAGCTATGCCTTGGAAAGATTCGGCCGGGTAGAGAAAGGAAAAACCAAGTCTACCTTTTACACCATGAACCGTAGGGCTACAAAGATACATCATCTGCGTCAGGAGCTTCGCACCCTCAAGAAACAGTACAAGAAAGCTACTGGATGCGTCCCAGTGCATTCATGAGATGTTTCTTGTATAGTTGCCTCATCGTTAGTTTATATATAAATATAGTCACATTAAAGCCTGTTTTTCCACTTAGTTCAGTTTGTATTACTAAAACATACTTGTCATAATAATCAGTAGATTACTTGATTAGCAAAATAATTGTTAGTTAAGCCCTAGATTTGTTAAAACAGTTCAAAATATAACTGCATTGTTCTACTTTTTGTAATTAAAAGACAAATATTTTGTCATTCAAATATTTCTTCAAGTATTAAAACATTTGTCTCGTTCTAGTGAACCAAGTACAGTATATGCATTTTGTCTTATCTCGTGAGCTAAGTTTATTGTCACACCCCTAGTGTTAATAAGCGGTGATATAGCTCATAATTTTCCAAGTGTATGATATAGCTTTCATTCTTCAGGTCAATCATATACTCGTGAAAAAAAAATCAGTTTGAATAAGGAAAGCGATAACTTTGCCATAGTATCCTTTCAAATGTTAAAGTTGCCACAGTCATTGCATTCTTTGCATGTGCTGCACTTTATTTGTATCATTTGTTTTATTAGTTTATATATTAGAATTTGAAAGATCCTCAGCAGTTGCCCAAAGGCTCTGGCTGATGGGCGCTATCGGTGGCGCCATGACCAGGTGCTTAAGGCAATTGCTGAGAGCTTAGCCTCAGCCATCAGCACCAGCAAGTACCATCATGCTCCAAAGAAGGCAGTCCACTTTATTAAAGCTGGAGAGAAACATCGGGTGTGCCCACAATTAACAACAGGCCTCCTCCATAAAGCCTCAGATTGGCAGCTGCAGGTCGACCTGGGAAAACAGCTGAGGTTCCCTCAGCACATTGTAACAACAAGTCTCCGCCCAGACATGATAGTTACCTCCGAGGTTTCAAAACAGCTAATCATGCTGGAACTTACGGTTCCCTGGGAAGAGCGTATTGAGGAAGCAAATGAAAGGAAACGCGCTAAGTACCAGGAATTTTTCACTTTCACTGTTGCGCTCGCGTCTCTTGCATGAAACGCCATTCTAAAAACACTGCGCTCAAGTTAAAAGAAGTTCACTCCCATCTTCTTGCATGTTTTACCTATTCCACCGCCTGCGTCGCATCTTTGTCAACACATAAGCGCATTCTGTGTGAATGACGCCTAGCGCTAAATTGATGGTCCTTCACAGAGCGAGTCACACGTGAGCGGTTACTTCTGTTGTTTTTTCTGCTCAAGTGAAACCGAAAGTAAACAGCTCTGAAGGAAAAGCCCACATTACAGGAAAAGATGTCATGGGTGTGTGTGTGTGTGTGTGTGTGTATGAGAGAGAGAGATTGTTTCTTTGGAATATATTGTGATAATATAATGTGATAAACATTAGCCTACTCGACTCCATTCTTTGTGCTTTCGTTGCTGTTGTTTCCAATCCTGTGGCACTGAAAGGGTTAACGCATAGACCTTGGCCATGTTGAAATCAAAAAGAAAATGAATGCTGCCCAAGAGTTGCAGCACATCAGTTATGATCCCTATATCCATGAAATCCTAAGAAAAGTTAATATGGAAAATTATACCACCGGATGATTCATCTGTGATTGTGCACTCAAACCTTTCTGTACAAGCTTCAATCATATTGGGTTATTTCATTTAGACTGGCTCCAGACTTTACATGCTATTGCCATTCTGTCTTGCAGTTCTACTGTTTGTTTTCGACTTTAGGTGTCTCAGGTTTTGGACTGTTGCACTATTGTCCCTCAGAACTTTCTGTAAAAAAACAAAACACTATTGGGGTTGTATTCATGCATCTTAGTTTCCTTTGCAATACATCAAAGTCGACTCCCACGCTGTATCTATCCAGCGAGCCAATCAGCGCTCCGCAGGTCAGAGATGAAAGCTGTATAGCGGTGTTTGCTAACGGTGTGTGCGTGCCTATAAAGTAAGTAGCAGTCTATTCATCCATTGTTCTCTACTATGTTTATATATGTTTAACTGCTCAGAGTGTGTCCAAGTGCTGTGTTAAGTGTGTATATTTACATACTAGATTCCTCACATATATCACTGTTATGTTTAGATGACATAATCTACTGTATGTGCCATTTATTCGTTATATGGTTGATCTAATATACATTTCTAAGAGTCAAAGCACTTATTTGGCACATGAGCAGCTTCATCTCTGTCCTCCGCGGTGGGAGCTGTCCAATTTCAACTGCAATTTCTTTTGCCTCTTCTGTTATTTAGCAAGAGTGAAACTTGAACGTTTGATTAGCTCAGCTTGTTGCTCAAGTTACAAGGGTTAAATGTAATATTTAAAACCAGCTGCCTAGTTCTTGTTTCCTCAATCTGCATACATCGTTTCAACACAATAACTTCCACCAGGCTTGGAGCTGGTGCAACTCGTCCTCAAAAGCATATTTGTTAAGCTTCTAAAGAATAAAATATTAATCCTGCAAGGAAAAGGAACACTGTGACTTGTTTTTATGACCACATTTGTGTATGAGACACGCCTTCTTTCTGCACATGCTCAGTGCAGTCCTGAGAGACCTTGCACGCAAACCACATCCTGATTCACACAGGATACAAGATCTGCTGTAAGATTGAAGGATTTTACCAAATCAGCTCACCTGTTCAAACGGATCACTTCAAACTCCTAGACAAGCCATGGATTGTGAGAAGAGCAAAGAAGGATGTAAAAACTGCGAAAAGAATTGCAATAACAAATGCCAATGCCATTGTCATACAGTAACCCGAAGTCCTAAACCTAAGCAGAGGACTGAGGAGAAGACGTCGGAAGGGCCTTCAAAATAGTGCGGCTCCTGTGATTGCGGCTACTGTTATTTCGTCCCCTGTGACTGTGTCCCTTGTGATGGTGGCTCTGGTGATGGTGATGCCGGTGATTGCGACCCCTGTGATTGCAACCCCTGTGATTGTGGCCCCTGTGATTGCGGCTCCTGTGATTGTGGCTCCTGTGATTGCGGCTCCTGTGATATTCAGTGAATGTTTGCAGGATGTTGGTCAGACAGGTGAGAAACATTTGTCTCTTTAATGACTGCTTCTAAAAATATGGACATTTTAAAATTTTTCTCCAATTTGATCAAAGTTTTGTGGCTGTTAAATGCGCTCTGAACATTGATCAGTACTTCCACAACATTTATAAATCTTAATGATCATTTCAACATTTACTAATACATATTCAAATTAAAAATTGTGCCAGCATTATCTAGTGCACTGTGAATTAACATGAATAAACACTAACAAAGGTTAATAAATGTAGCTCAAATATATTTTTCATTGTTAGACCACACCAGCTAATGCATGAATGTGAACAAATTGTGGCTCCTGTGATTGTGGCCCCTGTGATTGCGGCTCCTGTGATTGTGGCTCCTGTGATTGCGGCTCCTGTGATATTCAGTGAATGTTTGCAGGATGTTGGTCAGACAGGTGAGAAACATTTGTCTCTTTAATGACTGCTTCTAAAAATATGGACATTTTAAAATTTTTCTCCAATTTGATCAAAGTTTTGTGGCTGTTAAATGCGCTCTGAACATTGATCAGTACTTCCACAACATTTATAAATCTTAATGATCATTTCAACATTTACTAATACATATTCAAATTAAAAATTGTGCCAGCATTATCTAGTGCACTGTGAATTAACATGAATAAACACTAACAAAGGTTAATAAATGTAGCTCAAATATATTTTTCATTGTTAGACCACACCAGCTAATGCATGAATGTGAACAAATGAGACTTTATTGCAAAGTGTTAGTAAAAAGTAGGGGTGTCCCCGACTAAGGATTTTCATAGTCGAATCAGAATTGTGGAATCTTGCTGATAGTCGACTGATAGTCGAATCATATGTTTTGGGGGCGGGGAAAAATACATTAACAAGAGTCAAGTCAGACATTCGACATTCATTAATACGGACGTTAACACACAGGGAAAATGTGTAATGGACGCCTCGCAGATACAAAAATAACGTTTTATGTTTTTATTAAAAGATAGTTAACATTAAACGTCAGTGAAACCCTAAGAATTCACAACAGCTCTCATTATAAAGTTATGTATATGACAGTAGTTATTAATGTTCTGCATTTCTGTTTCGAGCTGCGCGCGCTGAAGATGACCAGTAGAGTGAAGCAGCAGGTTTTTAATCATTGGATTTAACTCATCATTTATCTCATATAGAAAACGCTTCGTTATTTATACAACATAACGTTAATATTACGACTTATAGGCTATCTGCACAAAATGCCCCGAATGCACATGAACGTGTCTGCGTGGCTCTGAATGAACTCCTTTTGTGGATGCGTTCTTCATGCAACAACGTGCAGAAACACAGCAACTAAACTCTAAAAATTCACAGCGTTTTATTATAATGGTTTTCTCATTATAATGTTATGTATATGACAGTCCCAGTCACAGTCATTAATATAATGCATTGTTGTTTGTCCTGCTCGCGCTGCGCGCTAAAGAGATAATCAACGTAGTACTACAATGAAGCGCTTTACTGCAGCGCAACTCAACCAAATGCATCTTATACGAGATAAATAATATATATACGATATATATAAACCGGCTGAAATGTTTTGAAATCACTTGTACCCTACCTGATCGAAAAAATCCAGTCTTTCACTTTGCCTGTGTCAGTTTGAGTCTTGTTAAAGTTTTAAATCCCTGCCGCCAAGTTGCTCCTGTCGGTCACGGATCATTGAAAGTGAAACTTAAATCTATAGGGGTGGTTGGATTTATTCATGCACGCTAAAATAGCTATTTAATTAAAGCTTCTTTCTTTTCAGATTCTTATTTACAGCATTATTTTAATAGGCTGTATATTAACTTATTGGGAGAAAACCGGTAGTTCTATGTGAAATCAGACATTTGAGCACCCCCCCATATAGCAAAAATGGCGTGATCATAACACCCCGCGAATATTCGACTGTGAGATTGGGAGTCGAATCAGGCTCCTCCTATCGAAGCATCGAATCGTCGACTATTCGGGGTCACCCCTAGTAAAAAGTAAAAGTGACAAGCTTTTATTTAATTCTTAACCTAGTGAAAAATATATATACTTAACAGGAAATAAATGTATTTAAAATAAATGTTAGTATATTACAAATACATTTACATTTTTATGTACTTAACAGAAATACCCTGTAATTGTACTTTTGGTATACTTAAATTGGAACAACTAATTTTGTACTTAATGCATTTAAGTAGTGCTGAGGTCTAACTAAAGATAGTAGAAAGTATATTTGATTGTGCTAAAGTGGAACTATTGCAAATGTACTTAAGGTACACTTTAAATATTTTGCATGTGAAGATATTATTCAAAGATCATCCAATCCTTATCAATAGTGACATTAAAACACATTTTAGTCTTAATTAAGAAATGTGCATTGTGTACAAGTAGTACTCCAAATAAAGTTTAATAACAGTTTTTAATCAGTAGGTGTCCATAAATATGTTAATAGGTTAGAACTATACTTAGTATGAAATAAATGTATTTTAAATATATTACTTTTTACTAGGGTAAATATATGTAATTTTTGTGGTTGTTTTGATTTTCTGAACTTATAGAAAAGACGCTGCCCTTTTCAACCTCATTTTATTTGTAGGCATAGCAAATATTTCATGTTGATACTGAACCTTTTTTATTATTATTATTATTATTAAGTAATTCATCTGTCCGGAGTAGATGGATTTGTGGAGACAACGCAGTACTCAGAACGGGTTTCAGCTCCAGTGTAGAACATCATCTACACAAAGACAACAGCACTGTGATCTACAATAAACTTCAGGACATCTTTAGTGCCATCATGGATGTTAAACATCATAAAGACAATATTATCTGTACATATAAATACAGTTCCAGCCAAAAGATCAAAGTAAACTAAATAGCAAATCAGTTAAATGCTGAATGTTTTTTTTTTCAGTGCTCTGAATATCTGTATTTTTAAGAAAATGTGTCTGTTTAAAATTTTTTTTTTAATTGTTAGATTTGACAACAATGGGACCATTGTTTCTCAACTCTGAGATGATTTTTATAATTTTTGTAAACGGGGGCATTATGCACTCATTATTTGTGAGGGGCACGAGTGAAGATTGTCATGTGACACACAGCAGCCACGATAGCACTGTATAACTGATATAGGCTTATGTTTTATTTTATTTTTTATCTTTATTTTCGAAATATTCCTAAACAGGTTAACTATATCATGAAATATCTTGATTCTCAAATATGTGTGAGTAATACATATTACTCTCACACATATTTGAGTCTTACAAAGTCTTACAAAGCAATTTGCTTTATACATTTACAGCAAACCCAGAGTACAGGCAGTTTTAGCTTAAAATTAAAAAGAATATATATACAATAATTATGAATCACAAAATTATAATAGCCTATTTGAAAAATATTGTTAGCTGATGCTAACTGGCTAGCTAACTAGCTACCTGATGCTAACTTTTTAAATATAAAGTCCAAATATTTTTATTCAACCAACTCAACCATGTTTATTCAAACATTTGATGTGATTTTCTACAAAACAAGCTTTAAAACACTTTTTTTCTTACTGCTGAAAATTAGATCAATTACTGTGACATTTATTTTAAATTTAGTTTAAATTTATTTTGAAATTAAGCGTTATGGTGAACGCTTCTACATCACTCTTGTCAACGCAGTCCATAGTTACAATAAAAATTATCGTGACTTTATCTTGTGGTTATTTTTGGGAAAAACAGTAGGGGGCGTTTTACCCCACTCTACACTGTAAAAAAAATTTCAAGCTGCTTCAACTAACTATTATTTAGTAACTAGTTGCACAGAAACTTTACGTTCAGTCAATTTCTGTCTTCAAAGTGTTATCTGAATTGTTATTTTTTTTAGTTGGCTCAACCTTTACTGAACTAGTTTTATGGTCCATTCAGCTAAAATGTTTTTAATTGGCCAAACATTTAGAAAAACTACAGCAAATTATGTCAATTAAAATGTAACCATTTACTCAATGTGTTTTATATGTAACCTCGACTAAGATTTATTATTTGGGCATCATAAATTGCCGTGGAACTAGCTATTACATTTTATATATTTTAATAGTTTAAGAAAATTATTGAAAATGATTAACTGGTGTCTTTCATTTACTAAAAACACACATTACAACACATAATAGCCTTTATTGAATAATAATCTGCATTTATAACATTTTTCACACAGACTAAACATACAGGCTTGAAGAAAAAAAGCCACCTACATCTTGGATGGCCCGAGGGTCAGTAAATTAACAGCAAATTTTCATTTTTGGGTGAACTATCTCTTTAAAGCTCCAGTTGACAAACGTTACATCTGTAATGCAACTGCAAAATTCAGTTTAAACTTTAATGAACTAAAAAAAAAGCTAAACAAAATGTTTGCAAACTAACATTTACAAATATTACTACTGTTCACAATTACATCTTTAAAATGAGGCAAAAGACAAAGAAAAACCGTATATAAAATCAAGTCAAGTTCCCTTTATTTGTATAGCGCTTTATACAGTACTGATTGTGTCAAAACAGCTTTACAGAGTCATACAGGAAAATAGTTTGTCAATAATGCAAGAGGACAATAACAAGTCATTTTTCCACCTGAAGTCGGTTCATTGATGATTCAGTGATGTAATCATCCAAATCAGCTCTCTTCCAATAGTGTCTGTGCAATCAGTCAAGCGTCCCCAACTAAGTAAGCCAAAGGCGACAGCTGCAAGGAACCAAAAGTCCATCGGTGACAGAAGTGGACAAAAAGCCTTGGGAGAAACCAGGCTCAGTCGCGGGGCCAGTTCTCCTCTGGCCAGACGAAACCAGCATGGCTTGGTTTAATTCCAGGCTGCAACACAGGTCAGATTGTGCAACGTTCCTGAGTTGGGATTATCAATAAGTTCTTTTGTGTTAATGCTGCAAGCTGTTCAAACTGTGGAGTTGGGTTGGTTAGGCTTACTTCAGGCTGGCTGGCGCTAGGATCTGATTTACGATCATCCATGTTGTCTTGCGCCTCTTTGTGGAATTCGGCTCCTCGTGTTTCAACAGTGATCTGATCGAATCTTAAATTGTCTGATTCGCTCTGATACGCTGCAACCTGGAAAGAAAACAATAAAGTCTTACTGTGCGTTCACACCGCCGCCGTCGAGAGCGTCAAAGTGGCCGGAAGTCATTCATTTTCAATGTGAGCCGGCGTCGAGCAGCGGCGCGGCGCGACTTGGACGCTGAGGACGTCGAGGAGAGTTGAAATCAGGTCAACTTTATGGTAATGAGCTATGACGCGGTTCGGCAATAATGATCTTTAAAAAAGCATCATATGACCCCTTTAAGTAAAATTTTCAATGCAGGACTTGTATCAGAGTATTTTTACAGTGTGGTATTAGTGCTTTATACATTATGAGGTAAAGGATCTTAATACTTCGTCCACAACAATATTTAATGAGGTTAACTTATAACGTTACCCTCCTTGTGGTCAGTCTGCTCAAGATCAACAAGCGTGTTTGCTTTGCGACCCCTTTAAATACAAGGTAAGCATTCGATCTAAGTCAGAGCGTCCACGAATCTTTCTACAGCGTTGTTGGCAGTTGGCAGAGTGATTTTTGACGCTCTCGACGGCGGCGGTGTGAACGCACAGTTAGTCTTGAAAGTACGCACACTATGTAGTTGCAGTGGAGCGGTCTGGTCACGGTGCCTTAGAAGAACTGACTGGGTTGCATCTGAAAACTTGCAATGATGATAAAGCACCAGTGAAAGCTTTGGCCACACCCTGATGGAGAAAGAAAAGCACAATTTATCTCAAGAAAATAAATGCTGCATTTTAAATAATTTACAATGTAACAATATCAGTTAATTAAATGTATGATGAAACACAAGTTGCAACCATTTTTTGACACACACACAAAAAAATCTAATAATCCATACAGCACAGGGAGCACTGTTGACTGTGTTCATTTGTTGCAAGGATTTGTAACAGAACATGCACATTTCTTATTATAGGGATACCTTAAACAGCATAAAAAGAATATCAAAATATAACGGTCCTGCCTGTTGTTGCTAAATACCAGTGGTAACATTTTACAAATTGATTGATCAGTTGTCCCAATATTTACTGAGCCGCGGTCTTTCCCAGTGAACTAACTCGTGTGCACAATATACTGATTCTTTTCAGGAACTGAAACGATTGTGAAACGATTCAGCTGTTAATTTTTGTTCGGAACGAAGAACTCCCCTCCGAAGCGCCATTCACGAGACCAGAAACGCAGTTTGGAAAACGAGCGCCCTTTCACCGTGGCTGGTTGTTAGTCATGTTTAATGTCGTCTTTTAACTTCACGGGACATTTGCAAAAGTTTGCACACGCAAAAACCCATTCAACACGCGCATGGCGTGTTAACTTCCAAGAAGAGTATTACTGTACTTTACATTACATGTTTCAAAGATTTCTGTTAGTTATATCAGCTATACATCAACATACAGAGAAACACTGCGCGAGTTCTTCATATCTTAACGTCACAGAACACGCCAAAATTACACCTAAAATTCATTAAAATAACAGATTTTGACATTAAATGTTTTATGAATTAAACAAGGTGATCACGTTTCTTTAACTTAAACAGTTCAATTCCCTCAGACATATTCATGCAACGCTTATTCGATGTTTTTATACATGTTGTACGTTTGTGTATAAATATATGTTTTAAATAAAACATTTACACCTTTTTAATATATATGTTTTGATAAATTCAGTGTAAGTAGTGCAAATATTTATTCAGTGCCATTAACGTTACCTGACGTGGGAACTTGACACACTAAAATATATCCACTTTTCTTCGGATATATAACTTACAAAACACTTCTATATATCCACTCAAAAACATTGAATATGTTGTACAATTTTGTCGATAAATTGTCTAAAAAAATAAAATTTATTTAGTGGCACTTACTTGACGTGTGAACTTGACCAGATGGCGCTGCTGTTTCTCCCGCAAAGTCACTCAGGCTCGTGCATGTGCAGAATCATCTCAATGTTGGCTGGATTTGTTTTTATTAGTTTAGTCAACATTTACATTCTGAATGTTGACTGGATTTGAAAATAACCCTTCATTTAATGTTTTTAAAATATATTTCTGCAGACTTCATATAATATTTGTCTTCTCAACTAAGCCCAAGCAAGAAAATTAGTTCAACTTAGATATTTTTGCCCTTCCAACATTTTGTTAATTATGATTTATTACAGTGTACCCTACCAGATTTGGATGTCATGCCATAAAATATTTTTAATACGACTATGTATTTAATGTGAATTTAATAAAAACATTTTAAGTTACTAATTATAACATTTTTGTTGTACAGAAAGAGAGCTAAGAACATTTTACATGATCAAAAAACATTTCCACTGACTTCAGTTTAGCCAGAGTTCAAGCAATCTCAAAAACTCCCATTAAAACCACTGAAGCTGTTTAAACTGTGAAATTAATATCTTACTTACATCGTACGCACATCTGCACTTTGTTGTTGTAGCAGCTGATGCTGTGCCACACTGAGCATTGTAATGACGCAGGTATGATTGTATCAGATATATAAAAAAAATGTATTTGGTTATTTTTTGTGTTACGTCCAAAGATGTATATTTTTGTAATGCTTCATGGTACTGTGTGTTGTCTTCTGTTGTTGTGTGTGTGTCTCCTGCTCTCCTCCCACTCTCCACTCTGGCAGGTAGCCTGATTGCTCCCCCAGCTGCACCTGCTTACCAACCAAGAGGGAAGCAGAACACAACTCTCAACCCATGAGCAACATTCAAAATATTAGGGAAGCATCCAAATGGACTATGTGAACAATGCAAAGTAGAAGAAACAGTAACCCATGCAATTCTTGAATGTAAGAAATATGAGGAAGAAAGAAGTAATATGATAGTTGAAATCAAGAAGAATGG